>NC_073696.1:158760899-159060899 GCF_029784165.1 Wyeomyia smithii
CTTGATCGACTGAACTGGAAACTTTTTTGTCCAGTTTTTTTTTGTCAAATAAATTTATTTTCTGTAAAATAATGTAATGTAAAATACAATATGTTAATATTAGTTTAACACAATACTGCCCATAATTCAGAAATTGGCTAATATGCCATTTTCACCAAAATCGGGAAAACAGTTTCTCAAGACGGTTAACACCCTAAACAAGGTCCCTACGGAAGCCGATTGTCAAAAAATGCATTTGGGAAGGCAGCAGAGGTGAAACAATTTTGGCTAATATCCAAAATAATTCAGAAGTTGGCTAATATCCAATATGTTTCTACCTGTGGCATGTTCACGAACCAGTGTATTATTACTGTACTTTGTTTCATCTAACTTTCGAAAGTGTGTTGTAGCCTGGTGGTTACTGGCGACAGGTAAGCGATCGTAAGGCCCTTGCATCAAATTTGACTATTTACGAACAACATATTTGATGCAACAAGAATTTATTTGCGGTGCTGCGAAACCCAATGATCAAAACGCGTGACTGTTTCCTTCTGTCATAAATCTTTACATTCTCAAAAATGCTATTTAGCTCTTTGGTTAGAAGTAATATTGAAGAGAAAATTCAGATTTCATTTTATATTTGATGTGAAAAAATAGGAAAGTGGATTGTGAGATTATCATGAATAATAATATTTTCGTTATATGTATTGTTATATTATTACACGAAACAATTGTCTCGTCGTCCTTTTTGCCCTCACTGGTGCTTCCGTGTTGTTCTGCTAAATAACAAACAATTTTCATCACCAACGAGCACGATATAATTCACATCGTACGGATATTAGCCAAATTGCACACCGGTTTGTCGACTGTCCTTACGTTTATAATTGAAAAAACGGCTACTGCGTTAAAAATACGTGGCGGATGGAATTTTCCTGCAGATTTCTCTGTTTCAACTCAAGGGCAAAGTTCCAGCATATATGAAGGGTGATATACTCAATAAAATGTTGTCATCGACAGTCAAAATATGTTGTACCGACGAAAAACTTCAAAATGCGTTTTTCTCGCACTTGTTGAAAACTGCAATTGTCAACAGGCCCAGGGCATGCTAAGTTTAAATGATGTTTAAAATTGGCTACAGGTAATATCATGCCAGTATGAGCTTGATTTTTTTTTTTATTGTCGGCGTTTTATAAAGTTTCTTAACTTTTCGACTGTCGTGGTTCATCGTTACAGGCCGGACTCGATTATCAGGAACATAGAAAAAAATCATTCTGGATTATAGATTTTTCTGGTTAATCGAATCATAGAAAATATATTCAAATTTGTGTTTAACGGATATAAAATAAATATTTCTTTTTTTTATTTTACTTCACTTGGAATGCCCGATGCACTGGCGTTTAAATCGCTTTTCACGCGGATAATACCCGACACGTGGAACAAACATGGTGAGTCCGAAATCATCATTAATTCCAAAACTTTTCTAAATACTTCAAAAGTGGGTAAACAACGAATTTTGGAATTAACGCGTATTTTACTCGAATTTCCCAAAAAAGTCGTTATTTTACGAGATATGTTTCTAAGGGTTTTTTCATATTCATTCGTACATGAAATAGCACTTCTTTTTAATTTTTTCAAATAAATTAAGCATATATGATTAAAATTTTTTACGAAATAACATTTTTCTACGCGAATTTCAGAATTTACTCGCGGATTTCGAAATTAACGCGTTTTTTGGAAACTCTCGCGACTCTAGGATACTAAAGTTTTTAAATGCGGTCTTCTTAAAAAACGTTTTAACAATCGACGGGAATCAATTTCAATAGACGTTTCTATGGGCAAAAGACGTCATTTTGTGCTTGGTTCAATTTTTTGAAACAACTAATTTTTGAAAAGCTAGTGAAACATGTTATATTGGGAGTGTATTAACAATATATAAGTTACCGTCGGAATCGTCACTGCACCGAAGCGCACCGAGCAGCGACACATTTTTTGTTAATTAAACATTTTTAGTGTTCCATAGCGCGATCGTACCTCCGTGCGATCGCTGAGTTAGCATCAGGCAATTCCATAGACAGGTATATATATATATATATATATATATATATATATATATATATATATATATATATATATATATATATATATATATATATATATATATATATATATATATATATATATATACATATATATATATATATATATATATATATATATATATATATATATATATATATATATATATATATATATATATATATATATATATATATATATATATATATATATATATATATATATATATATATATGTATATATATATATATATATATATATATATATATATATATATATATATATATATATATATATATATATATATATATATATATATATATATATATATATTCTTTTTTTTTTTTTTTTTTTTTTTTGTTTCAGGTGGAGGGGAAATTTGCATCCAAACCCCTGAGGTGACCAACCTCAGGGAGTGTGGGGTTGGTTTGAATCAGTGACCGGACCCACTAAAACCCCTCCAGTCTCCAGCCCATAATACTCCCCGGGACCACCGCTAGGTATTGCTTCGGGGAGCGGCTTTTGTGCTCTGTGCACCCTCTTGGTTCTATAGATCTCTTTGCTAACTTAGCTAACTAACCTGGAGACTGGCCGTTAGCTAACACTGGCGTGTCGGTGGTCAACCTGTCGCCTGTTTTGCAATTCTAAAACTATTTGAGAGGCGGCTGTACAAACCGCCCTCCAAATGTTTGGGTCTTTACACATCCTCCGAACTAGGTTGTCCGGAGTGGTGTCTGGCCCGCTCACTACCATCATGTCGCTCCGCGCATGCACAAAACGAGGGCACACGAAGAAGACATGCTCAGCAGTCTCCTCCTCCTCCACGCACTCGGGACACATGGGGGACACCGCGTGTTCGAACCTGTGCAGATATTGCCTGAAACAACCATGGCCTGACAGGATTTGTGTCAGGTGGAAGTTCACTTCGCCATGTCGTCTCCCGACCCAGCCGGATATCTCCGGTATGAGTCGGTGCGTCCATCTGCCCTTTGTGGAGTTGGACCATTCCCGCTGCCAGCGGAGCATCGAGAATGACCTTCTGGTACCTCGTATGCCCCTTGTGTCACGTTGGTCGAAACACTCTCTGTCCTCCTTGATGGCGATGCTGATAGGCATCATGCCGGACAAGACACAGATTGCATCGTATGACACCGTACGATACGCACTCGCAACTCTCAGGCACATGAGCCTGTAGGTACTTTCCAGTTTACCACGGTAACTGTTAGTACCACCTAGCGCTCAGGACCACACTGGCTCACCATACCTAAGTATGGACGAAACCACGCTGGCAAGAAGTCTTCGCTTGCTGCCATAAACCGCTGAGCTATTGGACATCATACGAGATAGTGCTGCAATAGCCGATGAGGCCCTCTTACAGGCATAGTCGACGTGACTCCCGAACGTGAGCTTGTCGTCCACCATAACCCCCAAGAGCTTCAGGGATCGCTTCGAGGTGATGGTGCAGTCTCCGACTCTGACCACCGCCTGTTGCTCCGATTTACGGTTGTTCACAACCGTGACCTCCGTCTTATGATGCGCGAGCTCCAGTTTCCTGGAGCGCATCCAGTCCTCGACCTTGCGTATACAGTGCGCGGCCGTCAACTCGACCTCCTCGATAGACTCGCCGTAAACCTCTAGCGTTATCTCGTCTGCAAAGCCGACGATCACAACCCCTACAGGGAACTTGAGTTTCAACACTCCGTCATACATGACATTCCACAACACCGGGCCCAGGATAGAACCTTGCGGAACTCCTGCGGTAATTGGGACGCACTTCTGACCCTCCTCCGTGTCCTAAACAAGTACTCGATTCTGGAAATAATTTTCCAGAATCTTGTACAGCGACACCGGTACATGGATGCTCCTGAGCGCGAGCGCTATGGAGTCCCAACTGGCACTATTGAACGCATTCTTCACGTCGAGCGTGACGATTGCGCAGTAGCGTATTTCCCTTCTCTTGCGCTGGATTGCTACCTCCGCCGTCTTGATGACGGAAGAGATTGCGTCCAGCGTGGACCTGCCCTTCCGGAAGCCGAACTGGTTACTTGCCAGACCGTGTACACCCTCCGTGTACCTCACCAGTCTGTTGAGGATGATCCTCTCAAGCACCTTGCCCGCGGTGTCCAGCAGGCAGATAGGCCTGTATGCCGATGGGTCCCCTGGCAGTTTCCCAGCCTTCGGCAATAAGACCAGTCTCTGCCGCTTCCACCTGTCCGGAAAGAGACAGTCATCCAGGCACCTCTGCATGACTGCCCTGAACAGCCCGGGGGCCGTTTTTATCGCCAGCCTGATCGCCAGGTTAGGGATACCATCCGCCGGTCCCGGTGCCTTGCTCACCTTTAGGGATTTGGCGATCACGATGAGTTCCTCATTCGTAACCCTTGCCTCCTCCCCTGCCTCGACACGGCTGTCGTCGCTCACGGATTGGATGCTCGGCAGGTTGGGCCGACCATCTCTGGTCTATGTCTGAGATACTGGAACGTCGGACGTGAGACTCGACTGCCGGAGGCCAAGGACTTGGCTCGTGGCGTGGAAAGAGTCCCTCGATGATACGCTCCAGCATCGCTGGTGATCGCTCTGCAGGCGCCAGCGCGCCTTTAGTCTTGGCCATTACGATCCTGTAGGCGTCACCCCACGGATTTGTATTGGTACTCGTACATAGCCTATCGAAGCAGGCCCTCTTGCTGGCCTTTATCGCACTCTTTAGCATCGATCTTGCCGAACTGAATGCTGCGCGGCGCTCTGTCCTCTCTTCTTCGTTTCGCGCACGCTGCATCCTCCGTCTTGCACGGAGGCACGCACTGCGAAGGTCGGCTATCGCGTCCGTCCACCAGTAAACCGGTGGCTTTCCATTCCTAGGTTGGCGAGTCCTAGGCATGGTGGCGTCGCACGCCCGCGATAGCATAGCAACTAGTTGGTCAGCAGTCGGGCGGAGCCAACTGCCCCCCTCGCGCTCCCTTCTCATTGCCTCTTCGAATACCTCGGCATCAAAGTGCGATGTCTTCCACCCGCGAACGGTCGGAGTGTTGGCTCTACCCGTCGCTTGCCGCCTCTCGTTGTTGTCTACACTATAACAGACCGCCTGGTGGTCGCTATTAGTGTAGCCATCGTCTACCTTCCAGTTCTTGATCAGTCCTGGGCTGGAGAACGTCACGTCGATGATCGACTCCGCACCATTTCTGCTAAATGTACTTTTGTTCCCAACGTTGGCCAGATCTAGGTTGAGCTTTGCAAAAGCCCCAACAGGATCTGGCCCCTCTGGTTCGTGAAGCGACTTCCCCACTCAACAGCCCAAGCGTTGAAGTCGCCCGCCACCACCAACGGCGTTAGGCCCGTTAGCTCCATGGATAGGAGGTCGACCATCTGGATGAACCTTTCGGTAGACCAACGTGGCGGAGCATAGCAACTGCAGTAGAACACTCCGTTTACCTTAGCAACTACGTACCCTTCTTCTGAGGTTGAGACAACCTCCTGAACCGGGAACTTGCTCGTCGTACATATGGCCGCCAAACTGGACCTATCCGCAACCCAGTTACCGTTTCCGGGAGGGATGCGGTAGGGATCCGATATGACGGCGATGTCCGACAACGACTCAGTGGCTGCTTGGTGTAGCAGCTGCTGAGCCGCGAAGCAATGGTTCAGGTTCAGTTGCGTCACCCTTACGCCCGTGGTTTCGCAGCCGGCTTACCGGCTGGGCACCTGGGGCCTCCCATAAAGTGTTTGGCGTCCCGTTTCCCGGAACATACCATGCACTTGGGAGACTCCACACAGTCCTTTGCTTTATGGCCTGCACCTCCACATCGCCTGCACAGCTGGCTCCTATCGGGCCCCTTGCAGGTCCAGGACTTATGTCCGCCCTCAAAGCACCGGAAGCAAATGTCTGGTTGCTGTAGTATGCCCAGAGGACATACAGACCAGCCGACCTTCAACTTGCCCTCTTTCAGGGCCAGGTTAGCGTCCGCCGACGGTAGTCGGAAGGTAGCTATCTAGGTCCCCGCCGGACCTTTGCGGAGGCGGATTGACTCCTTAGCCACCTCCACCCCGCACTTCGCTTTTAGGGCTTGTGCAATGTCGCACCCCTCGGTGATTTCGTCCAGGTTGACTGACCCACCATTGTGCACCGCAAAACGTAACAGCACTACAATTATGGGTTACTTCACTTATTGCACCGAGCAGAATAAATGTTTTTAGTAACATGTTCAACATTAAATCATTTCAATCGTATGAATAGGGTTACAATTGAGTTATAAAAAACACCACTGCCAATAAAAATTGCTCAGTTTCGTGATCGTAGTGTCGTCTTCGGCAAAGCTGTAGATAATATTTTTTTTTCCGAAGAAAATACCCTGAAAAAAAATCTTTTCTCTCAAAAAATAGTTAGCAGAAAAACAGAAACTTATTAGACTGCTCTATTGGTGATTCGAACAATTTTTAAAGCTAAAACGTTTTCTTTGATTGGCATAGTGTCTTCTGCACAGTTGCAGATAACAATTTGGTCCTTCCAAATATAATAATTAAAAAAAAAATCCAAAACATTTTAATTTGTTTTTTATTTCTCCACGATTGAACCAATTTCAGTGTTTAGGTATTTTATTGTATTTTTATAAAAAAAATCGGTATTAAAAAAATGAGTTTTTTAAATATTTTTTTTTGTTTTTCTCTTCCTTTTTTTTTCAAACAAAAAATATTATAGTTATATTTTCGGAAAAACAATATTTGCCAAAGACATCATACCTATCAAAAAACCTTTTTAGCGGCTCTAAAAATATTTGTAATTACCAATACCTTTCCAAAATAGCATTTTTAAATAGCTCCCCAAAAATGAGACGTGCTTCAGGAAGTTAAACCAATAGCACAAAATTATATCTTTTGCCCATAGAAACAACTATGCAAATTTTCAGCCAAATTAAAAAGGGTCGAATCAATTGGGGACCCGTTCTTGTGGAATTGCTCTTTACAAAAAAATACAGTCACCTATCAGGCAAAGTTAAGTATGCGTTCATCATTTTTACAATAATAAATTAATCTATACTAAAAGGGGTTACTCTCATGTTAAGGAGAAAAAATCGAAATATATTTTTTATTTCTTTTATTTAAAAGGATACGGATGTTTTAGACTAGATTATTTTTCCTTTAAAAATCAAAATGGTCTGAGCAGTAAAAAAAGCAAAGCCTTGGTGCTACATTCCGATTCGGAACTCGACCTTCTGTTTATTATACACAGACTTCGCAGCCAACTGTTTCGTGTACGGGACAATTGCGGGGCTAGCACTACGATCCTACTGACACTAGCAGTCTCACCCGAGTCGAGACTCGAACCTACGACGACTGGTTTGTTAGGCCAGCATCGTACCTCGAGACCATCTGGGAGGTGTCTGGAGCAGTAGAACCGATTTAAAGGATGTCTGAGCAGTAGAACCGATTTAAAGTTAATGATGCAAAATCCTTCGTTCAGGTATAGCGTACAGGATTTTTCGTGTTTCTGACAAGTAGTTCTTTCTGTATCATGCCCATTGCGAGGAATGTCGAAAAAATTATATTTTGGTACATGAACTCCAGTGAGTCCAGTTATTAATATTTTCCTTTGAAAAAGAAAGGCAAGATCTCATTATTTAAAAGAAAACTCATTAACTTTTCAACTCTAAAGAAAGAAAAAATACTTTTGATCGCGAGCACACAAGTATATATAAACTCTTAAGAACTTTAAATTCAAATCCTTGTTTAGGCGTTTCTATTGAAAACAACAAAAAGTGCATCAGTTCTATAACATAGCCGAGGCGCAAAGCAGATGAATAAATGCAGGGTTTTTAAACCTGATTCGAACCAGTTTCAGTTTTTTTCATGATACACTTTGATTGATCTCAGTGTTTCTAGATTTCAATGGATTTACTTCTGATGACAGAGAAAGAATGATCCTGGTTCGAATCACGCTGAAGTTGGTTCACTGATCAAATCGAGCAAACAATTTTTTACTCTTGTAAAAATGCAATATTCTATCAATGACTCAACAAAATACTGCATAGCATACTAATTGAATAATAAGTTTGATAAAAATAAATTCTTTATCGAAAATATTTAGGCTATTTGACTGAAATATAAAAAATGCGGACCACGAGCATCGGTAGTTCGAAGTGGGGAGCTGCACAGCCGCAAGGCTACAAAGTCCGCTTTGTTAAGCGGATGCTTTATATCAATTACGAGCAGGATCTGTATGTGGCCGCAGCCAACAGGAAGCTGAGACCTATATCTGGTGTGCTTCAAGCTTCCCAATGCCGAAACGAATCAGCACAAGGGCACCCGAAAAAAAAACATAAAAAAAAACTTAAAAGTTGCTATAATTGTACATAGTTTATGTTTTTCATTGTGAATACATCAATTTTACATTAAATATCATTGTTCAGAACAATAAAAACACTGTGTTTGTCATTTTCATTCATTGTTATGCATCTTAACAGCAATTTTTTAGGCATTTTTCATAAATTTAGAAGTCACTGACAATGTCTTCCATAGTAAAATTATTGTCGATGGTAGACAAAAGACGTTGAGACTACTGCAGCTGCTGGGACTATTGCGACTGTTGCTGGAACTGGTACCGACGATGAATTGTTGCCTCTAAGCAGCTCCGTGGAAACTCTTGGAACAACATTACAGCATGGTTCAACAATCAACTGGAAAGTTCAGAAAGCTCCAAAGGGATTGGTAGATTTGCCTCTGCGGGAATGCCAAGGTAAAAATTTAATGTTCCCGTTATGAGAACAGTTGCTTATGTTTTTACTTTATTTTACTTCTTAGATACGAACGATTCAGCGATTGCGACATCGGTCGGGCAAACGAGCCAACACAATTGAAAAGCTGCGTACATACACATGTCTTGTGGTTAACAGGAAATGATTCCAATAAATAAACAAAAGGAATAAATCTTAATTTAATTCAATTTAATCTGTTTACGGTATTTTAGATGTGAAAATGATCAAAATAAACAAAAAGAGTTAAAACTCAATTTATTGTGAATTTTTGTTTAATGATTACAATACCCTTTCCGACAAGTCTAGCGTAGTAGTAAAGTTTATTTATTTTGCTCGTTTGGTTAAGCGTTTACCGGTTCGTTTGGTTGTTCTTGCTTCAGACTCTGCGCCACTCTATCTATCCACTCTTGTCATACCTGTCCACTTCTGGGTTGTATATATAAAGTTATATGCGAATTAAGCGCTATTCCCACTGCTTCCGGGCAGTGTCCAAGCCGTGGTGCAAATGCAATAAAAAAACGAAAATATTTCACTGCCACATAGGGTAATCGTTCCATTATTCATCTCAGCACCTAGGTGCACCTATATTAATCTTATTTCTCTCATTTGTTCAATTTCCCGTCAAATTTCTGCAAATTTTGAAAGTAAATCTATTTGCTTCTCGATTTTGTCAAGTGGTTGAAAGTTTTACGTTGAAAATATGGTAAAATTTGACGATAAATTGATCAGAAAGGCGTGATGAGATTAATATAAGAGCGATTACCCTAGTAAAAACTTCGCAAGTTGCTGCCGTGCACTCTCCGGGAAGCAAAAAATACCGTCGGCAACGATATTTTTCATTCGCACGGCGATAACATGACACTGTCCCGGACATTACACGGCGGTTTGGTGTGAACAAGATCGAAATAGCGCTGTATTAAAAATTAGAGGCATTTCATCACTTCGGCTGTCGCACCTGGATATGCGAATGACCTACACAAGTCTAATTATTCATGAACCTGCGACGTTGTAATATTGATACACACTTTTTATTAAATATAATAATTGATTCGATATTATTTACTAGTTGAACCCTTCCGGCGATGCTCGGGATAGATTTGAAATTAACCGTTATGTACTCGACAAAAAACACCCTTAAATGCCCGACGGGTACCCGGGTATCCATAAATTGAAATTCTTGTAACTTTCACAATTTTCATCTGATTTCAATAGTTTTAGTACTCAAAGATTCAGCAACTCTACCATCTCCATTGGAATCAGTGTCAGCGGTGCTCCGAAAAGAAATTCTCATTCTCGGAAATCCGTGTTTTTTTTTCGTTAATATGTTTTGAAACTGAGGATTTTTATGAATATTTGATAATATTATTGGAATAATTACAATTGATGCCTCACGTTCCGGATATACCCATCTTGGCTGGCATTCGGCCATTTTTTAATCTTTTACAGAAACCGGAGGTCGCCATTTTGATACTCTAAATGGCCGCTGAGGTCGTTTTCAGGTCTCCGGACATCATTTCGATTCCGAAAGTACTCATATAGGGTGGTATTTAGTCAATTATGGCTGTTTTCCAGAAACCGGAAGTCACCGTCTCGGTTTTCTAAATTGCGTCTGGAGTTGATTTCCGGTCTATAGGCACCATCCTGATTTCGGAATTATCTATATTCGATCGTATTCGGTCAATTTGTTTCTCTTCCAGATAGCGGAAGTGGCCTTTTTGGAATGCAAAATGGCGTCGGGGTCCGTTTGACAGTCTCTAGATATAATACCGGTTTTGAAAATATTCATAATGGATAGTATGTGACATTGTGTTATCGAATTGTTTTGTATGTCCACTAGAAGCCCCGGTGGAATCTGTTCCGTAAGGGCCATTTCGAAGGCATATCACTATAACACCATAAAAATGGCCTATGGAAGTAGTTTTATAAACTTCGGACCAATTGTTGTGAGATTCTGCTCGAAAATTCATGAAATTCTTCAGTTTTGCAACATATCTCCGAAAACCCAGATTTTCGGCAATGAGAAAATTCTTTCGAGGCACCGCTGAATCTGATTTCAATGCAGAGAAGTAACTTAATCTTTTGATGCTAAAAGTGTCGAAATCGGAAGATAATTGTCGATGTTACAAGAATTACAATCTATGGGTACGCGGGTACCCCGTTAGGCATATTGTTATTACATAAAAATTAATGTTATCAAAAGTTCCCTTTTAATGAGCTTTGATTGCAGTGAACTATGAAATTCCGTTTTATGAAACTTTAAAAGGTACCCGGGTACTCCGTCAAGCACATAACGGTTATACGAATCATTTTTTATTATATTTCTTTGCCGCACTTCACTTCAGAAATATTACGTTTCACCTCTGATACTCCAATCGTCATTTTAAATACAAAATCTATTGGGCTGTTGTGAATAATTTCTGGCCTCTGGGCATCATCCTGTTTCTGAAAACACTAAGATTGGATGGTATTTGACTACCTTGGGCTGTTCGCCAAAAACCGGAAATTACCATCACAAAATTGAATATGGCAGCTGGAGTTGATATAAGATGACCATTTAGGGTTGTTTTTTTTTTTTTTATTTTTAAGTTTAGGTCTAACAATCTGCAAGATCAATCACGATTGTTACAATGTTTGTAGTTACGTATTTGATGAAAATAGCTTCGTGTCTGAGATTGGCGGCACACATATATTTGTCATATATTATACCGTTCCAGCAGAAAATTAAAAAAAAGTTTTGCGTGCGACATTAGATTTTTTTCCTTATGCACAATGCGCATAATGTCGCATCTAGTGCACCGTTTAGCGTAAAAAACCGCATAAGTTCGAAACGCGGAAAAATAAGATCGGTGCTTAGAATATGGATATTTATAAACATCACTTCGCGTGCACATTTGAATCAACGGTTTAATGTGATTAAAATTTATCAATTTTGGGGCTACTAACTTTCATGATTTTACATGTCTTCGTAATTTTATGAATAATATCTCATTTTTATTTATCAGATTGAGTTATTTGCAATATATTTCCATATTTTCTTCATTTGTCATATATCCTCAAATTTCATTGCTAAGCATTACCGAACATTTTAATGTAACAAATCACTTTATGTCATTGCTTTGAAATTCGAGTTAGAGGCGAATCACGCAATAAATTTCATCATTATGAATGTTTTATGTAGTGAATAATATCTCAATTTTTAGTTATCAGGTACCTGTTGTTTCTCCTAAAACGTCTCTTCTAAACATCATCAAACATTTTTTTTGAAAAAAAAAAACATATCATCGCTTTTAATTTTGATTTAGATGAAGTTTGAGCATTAAAAGTCATTATTCACAAAACTGCTTGAAATATGCGTGAAACATATTTCTCCTCAAATATTTTTCCGAACATTTTAATGTAGAAAAAAAAGAACTACGATTTAAAGAAAAAATGGAGCATAAAAAGACATGATTTTGCATTATAAACTCAGTTTTTAGTAAAAAAAAAACCATAACTTTCCCACAGGAGGACTGGGTGCACTGCTGAGCGAAACGGTGTTTTTTTAATTGTGCGTGTTTAAAATATTATAAACTTATTTTGAAGAGTTGCAGAGCGGGTTAACGAGAATAATTGTGTTAAAAGTGAAGATTAGTGATGTAGTTTACTCAGCAAGTTGAAGTACTTGCCAAAGCTTTGCAATAAAGTGTAGAAAATACTATTTTATCCAGGTGCAAGGCAGCAAGACGCAATGGCGGCGGTAACGACAGATAAGTAAAACTGTATCTTACACAGTACAGAGAGGTGCTAGTTTTCTTCCCTACCAAAGGAGTTTTTATAATCCTTCGTTTACTTATATATTATATAGTATTTTATATGTATTATTATAATTTTATCGACCTCGCTAAACCCATAAATGCTAAGGTGAGCACAATTCTTTCCAACGTGACGGATGCTAGCGTTTTCCAATAAGATCCACCGTTGTGAATTTTCCAATAAGATCATATTCATTATCTCACTCTGACGCGATGGCTATTCAAGAATGCTCCTAGTGCAGTCTCTCCTTTTCCCACGTGGGCATGGACAACATAGCAACGAAGTTTGCTTCTTTTAACATTAGTGTGGCCTAGATCAGTCATTCAGGAATACCAGCAGCGATTCCAGATCTGCTGTTTTTTTTTTTATTTCACTTTTACGAAATACCAACCCACATGAATAAGTTTAACTCGGTCGATAAATATCGCAATTGATCTAATTATTACGTGATGTATTCTTTTCAAAGTCCGCGTATGTCGAAAGACGTCTTCTGTTTTGAGAGGAAGGGGGATTTTAATCAGGAAAATATTGGAATGATTCTGGTGGTGGATGGATTACACCTAACCAGAATCTTATGCTTTATTATTCGATTTATCTAGCTTTTGAATAATCGTTTTAAATACTATTTCTTAATTATGACTAGTTTGGCGTTTTGTCCGCAAATTTGAGACTACGTTTTGGCAAGTATGTGTACCTGCATTTTTTTTAAATTTTGGGGCTCTGGATGCACGGAACTTTGCCAATTTTTGTATTTAATAGGCGACTCTTGCGTAGACAAATAAAATTAATCGACCTAAAACGCCGCGTCCCTACGCGTCCACATTGGTAGGAAGGAATAGAGCGGTCGTGCATGAATTGGTCTCGAATCAGGAAATCGCCTTTTAGGAACAAACGAACGTCGTTAGTCGATCTGTTAAGCAGAAGATAGATGTCCGGGTGACCGAGTAACTAGAGACTTCGCGTCGATACCTTCCATGAGCTCGTGTTTTATACAGATAGATTATCAACGCGATATAGTTGTCGGTATAATCTCACCGAGAAAACGAAAGTGGCGAGACGTTAACGTGGATAGAACTTTTGTAGCATTCATAACATTGTGTAGTCGGAGATAAATCAATGGGATATTCTTTTCGGTACTTACTAAATGATTTGCCAAGGAAATATTCGAATATTTTAGTCTGTCTCAATTTAGTCGCAGGTACGGATTCCTCGCATGCTTTTTTTTATCGTGGTATATCAAACAGAATGAGTTCGGATCGCGTAATAATTTTCGCGGAGGTTATTTTGAACTTATAGGCGCGATATTTGTTATTATGAACCCGGTACTCGAACTCAGCGCATCGTTTACCAAAACGAAACCTGCTGCAAACCCTACCCTTTTCGCCGACATCCCAGTGATTTCTCGTGGAAGTGCAGAGGTGTTCTCGGCTTCCAATAAAGCGAGTGTCACGTCAACATATTCCTATACACATTCCTCCTTTGACCTGCATTCGGATGCGGCCGGCGCTGGTATTGCCAAATATAAAGGTTAAGGTCACCAGTTTTTACACATCGAGGATGAATGTTAGTCCCAAGCATCATCCGTTGGTTCTATGTGTAATTACAGCTGATCTGGCAATAACGGAGTAGCAACCGCGGGCGGTCAATCATGCTCATGCTCATGCTCAAAAAAAACCATAACTTTCCCACACATGTCTATCCGAAACAATAACAAACATTTTATTATAGAAAAAAAAAACACAAATCATCGCTTCAGACTTTGATTTAGATCAAGCATGAAAAGTCACGGTTTTTCATGTTTTTCGAAGTCTTGTGAATTATATCTTTAGTAATCAAATACCTATAATTTCTCCTCGAATGCCTCGTCTGAATATCAACCACATGCCATCGCTTTGAATTTCGAATTATATGGTGAACGTTGAAGGTTGAACGAAAAAAAGTCAGGTTTTATTCATGTTTAATGTTATGTGAATGATATCACAATTTTTATCATTTAGATGAAGAAAAAAATCACAGTAGGGTTGTGTGCAAAGCCACGACCGCGAGGTTGAAGTAGAATACTTTTACACAGCTCTACTTACGGCTGCACAT
This sequence comes from Wyeomyia smithii, assembly GCF_029784165.1. Lineage (NCBI taxonomy): Eukaryota > Metazoa > Arthropoda > Insecta > Diptera > Culicidae > Wyeomyia > Wyeomyia smithii. The sequence goes on from NC_073696.1 coordinate 158,775,584, forward strand.
TAACCTACGGCCGGGCGAAACGGTTCACGCCGCTTTTCGCGTTTAGCCTGGCAGAGGCCTAATGTGCACGGCCAACACAATAGAAAGGTGTTTTCACATTGAAATTAGACACGGCTTTACTGGAGTAAGTGTTGGCAAATGCATCTACCGCTAATACCGCCGCTATCGTACGAAAGCGCTTCGTTTCATGTGGGGAATAATATCAACAACAAAAAATAACGCGCGTCTAAGCACACCCGAACTGTTTCGCCATGCCGCTTCCATTTACTTCCTAATAACATCCGCCTCATGGAAGTACCGGCTGCACCTACCGCTGAGGCTGTTACCATACTGCTACTGGAACCCAAAACTATTAACTCTTCAAATTAAGTGTTTTATTTGTCCACAAAAGAACAATTGTTCAATTCCATATCAGATATAATGCAATCGCAGCTCTGTAATATTACCGACAGTAATATTCTTCTGAACAAAATGATCCAACTTTTCCATTAGAGGAAGTGCCGGCTGATGTACGGCAAAAATCTCGCCCGATCGCTCGCGTTGGCGTTCGTTCTCAGGCAGAGGCCTGAGACGTGGTGACCGACCACAGGGCAAGTGATTTGTTTAATTTGAAGGCAGCCACAGGCGCAACCCGCTGATATATTCTGTTACCGCTGAGTGCTGATATCTGCTGCTGCTGCTGTCAACGTTGTGGACGGTCCATCCAGCTCACCTTCCGACTGATGAATGTAGCTAGTTATCCCAGAAACACTCTTTTATAGCTGAAAGGTGCTACGAAATAGGCCACGCCCTATCAGTTCAGTTGTTCCATTCCCTAATGTTCTTCAGACAAATTATTCCACAATTCGCATTTGATTTTTGTATCCAGCGAATAAACACCGATGGTGCTCTCACACACGCAACGGTTTTAACCCGTATCTTATTGCGGTTTGTAACATCAAGCGATTTCGTTTGCTTGCTGTTGCGTGTTGCATCATGTTGCAGCTTGGCAACTGGGAGACGACGAAATTCTGTTACTGCTGATTGATTGAATCGACTTCATATTAGCTCTGCATAGTCGAACTAACTGCTTTTGTGAATGCGTTCTAACAGGGCAGTTTATTATTCAATATCGGTTATGCTGATCGCAGCCTTTGCACTGCCCCTACAGTGGGGGGTTTACTAAATAAAGTAAAAATTAGACAACTACAACAGAATTTGATTGCATCCCGCACAGAATGTCTGCTTGTGTTGATGCCAGAAAATTATTAACCTTCAATTATTTTTTTTGTATTTGCCTTGAAAAAAAGCATTTTGCGGTTCAAAATCGGTTACCGATTACAACTTTTGAGCTGCCCTAACACTGGGGGAATAAAGATACACGGACAACATGCACTGTGGAAGCTATTTCACATTCAGTAAATTAGACGGGTGCGACAAATTTAAATTGCTAGGATGCAACACAGAATGCTTGCTTGCGTTGACAAAAATTATTAACTTTCAATGACTTGTTTATTTGCCTTCAAAAAGGGATTTTGATGTTCAAAATTGGATTTCCTGATGGCAATCTTCATGCTGCCCTAATACAGGGGGAATAATGGCTGCTTGGCGACACACGCTGAGAAAAACCGCGCTGCTCCTGAGACGTGGTGTCCAACCACAGGGCTAGTGCTGCTGCTAAGGAAGGACGACTGCTGTTGTCGCTGTCTAGAACTATTATGAGCGGCTCCGGCTGAAACAGGCTCTTATATAGGCCAAATAGCATGTTTTCAATTGCAAGGTATATGATCCTGTCGACCGTGCTTGGGAAGCAAGCATATAACGACCAATCAGAGGTCGAATTTTTCGTTTTGACAAAGCTTGACTATTCTCAATAGTACAATAGTGTGAATAATAAAATTACAATTTCCTTATATTGGGAAGAATCTTAGAAGATTTTCCAATCTATTGCTGCAAGAACGAAGGAAATCCATCGAATACTAACCGATTTATTAGCATTTGAAATTGGACATATTTTTCACGTTTTTAGGTTTTAGATTTTCATTTCACATCCCTATGTAGCCGAACTTCCTGAGAGAAGTATTCTACTTCAAAAAATCACAATTTTTATTATCACAAAACCGTAACTGTTTCACAAATATATTGCCTCGACCTCTACCAATATTTCCTTGCGATAAAACATACATGCCACTGCTTACTTTCTTGATAAGAACGATTTAAAATCATGGTGCTTATTGTGTACCTTAGAAACGGCGGGAATAGTATCAATAAGCTCGGCGTTACGAAATTTCATTTTTATATAGTAGATAAAAATAATTAATCATGCGCCATCCTATAAATGAAGTGCTCTAATCCAATACTGCGCTATCAAAATAATCGAAACAAAGCAACCTGCACATCGTCGTTGTTGCGTCGCACCCCAGTAGGTATAATTCGCACAGCCCCGCCGCCACGTTTTACATTATGTGAATGATATCACAGTTTTCATTCTTAAGAAACCCTACATGTTTCACAAATATAATCTTCAAACTCTACGAATATTTTCATGTAACAAAACGTACATGTAACAGCTTACTTTTTTTGATTTGAAACAATTTAAAATGATGGTGCTTATTGTGCACCTCAGTAACGGCGGGAATAATATCAATAAAATCTGCGTTACGTAAATCCATTTTTATATAGTGGATAAAAATAATTAAACATGCACCATCCTATAAATGAAGCGCTCTAATCCAATATTGCGTATCAAAATAATCAAAACAAAGCAACCTGTATAATCAAAACAAACAAAGCTACATCGCCGTTGCTGCATCGCACATAACGAGGTTTGAATCGCATAGCCCCGTCACCACGTTTTACGTTATGTGAATAATAAAACAATTTTTATTATTAAGAAACCCTAAATGTTTTACAAATATATTGTTTCGAACTCTACGAATATTTTCTTGCAATAGAACGTACACGTCACAGCTTACTTTTATGACTTAGAACGATTTAAAATAATTACCATTACCATTGCACCTCAAAAATGGCGGGAATGATATCAATAAGATCTGCATTACGTAATTCCATTTTAATATAGTAGATTAATCATGAAACATCGTATGAATGAAGTCCTCTAATTCAATACTGCGCTATCAAAATAATCAAAACAAAGCAATCTGTACACCGCCGCTGCTGTGTCGCATACCACTAGGTATAAATTGCACAGCCCCGCCACCACGTTTTACATTATGCGACTGATATCACAATTTTTATAATTTAGAAACCCTAAATGTTTCACAAATATATTGTTTTGAACTCAACGAATATTTTCTTGCAATAAAACGTACATGTCACCGCTTACTTTCTTGATTTTAAACGATTTAAAATGATGGTGCTTATTGTGCACCTCGGTAACGGCGGAAATAACATCAATAAAATCTGCGTTACGTAAATCCATTTTTATATAGTGGATTAAAATAATTAATCATGCACCTTCCTAAAATAAATGAAGCGCTCTAATCCAACACTGCGCTATCAAAATAATCAAAATAAAGCAACCTGCACATCGCCGTTGTTGCATCGCACACAATGAGGTTTGAATCGCACAGCCCCGCCACCACGTTTTACGTTATGTGAATGATATCACAATTTTTATTATTAAGAAACCCTAAATGTTTCACAAATATATTGTTCCGAACTCTACAAATATTTTATTGCAATAAAACGCACATGTCACCGCTTACTTTCTTGATTTAAAATGATGGTGCTTATTGTGCACCTCAGTAACGGCGGGAATAATATCAATAAAATCTGCGTTACGTAAATCCATTTTTATATAGTGGATAAAAATAATTAATCATGCACCATCCTAAAATAAATGAAGCGCTCTAATCCAAAACCGCGCTATCAAAATAATCAAAACAAAGCAACCTGCACACCGCCGTTGCTGCGTCGCATACAATGAAGATTGAATCGCACACCCCGCCAACGTGATCTCTTTGCGGCAGGAGAAGTTTGGTTGTGTTTGTTTTGACCAAGTCCGCGTGCCAGCCGCACCGGACTTGCTTCAAAACAAACACAACTAAACTTCCCTCTCGCCCGCGACGCACGAAGACGAATGAACCCCTAGGAGCGAATGAACCCTGGTCCGACATTTCCCAGTAAGAATTGTCAGGCCGATGTCGGACCAATTCGCGTCCGATTCTCCGATAGATCGGTCCTACAACGGGTCGACATTTCGCTCAACATCGGTCCAATGTCGTGCTCAAATGCAACAAAAATGTCGGACCAGGGCTCATTCGCTCCTAGGGGTTCATTCGTCTTCGTGCGTCGCGGGCGAGAGGGAAGCTTAGTTGTGTTTGTTTTGAAGCAAGTCCGGTGCGGCTGGCATGCGGACTTGGTCAAAACAAACACAACCAAACTTCTCCTGCCGCAAAGAGATCACGATGGCGGGGTGTGCGATTCAATCTTCATTGTATGCGACGCAGCAACGGCGGTGTGCAGGTTGCTTTGTTTCGATTATTTTGATAGCGCGGTTTTGGATTAGAGCGCTTCATTTATTTTGGGATGGTGCATGATTAATTATTTTTATCCACTATATAAAAATGGATTTACGTAACGCAGATTTCATTGATATTATTCCCGCCGTTACTGAGGTGCACAATAAGCACCATCATTTTAAAACGTTTTAAATCAAGAATCTCAAGAAGAATCAAGAAGAAAGTAAGCGGTGACATGTACGTTTTATTGCAAGAAAATATTTGTAGAGCTCGAAGCAATATATTTGTGAAACATTTAGGGTTTCTTAATAATAAAAATTGTGATATCATTCACATAACGTAAAACGTGGTGGCGGGGCTGTGCGATTCAAACTTCGTTGTGTGCAATGCAACAACGGCGATGTGCAGGTTGCTTTATTTTGATTATTTTTATAGCGCAGTATTGGATTAGAGCGCTTCATTTATCGGATGGTGCATGATTAATTATTTTTATCCACTATATAAAAATGGATTTACGTAACGCAGATTTTATTAATATTATTCCCGCCGTTACTGAGGTGCACAATAAGCACTATCATTTTAAATCGTTTTAAATCAAGAAATTAAGCGGTGACATGTACATTTTATTACAAGAAAATATTCGTAGAGTTTGAAGCAATATATTTGTTAAACAGTTAGGGTTTTTTAATACTTAAAATTGTGATATCATTCAAATAACGTAAACGTGGCGGCGGGGCTGTGCAATTTATACCTAGTGGTGTGCGATGTAGCAACGGCGAAGTGCAGGTTGCTTTATTTTGATTATTTTGATAGCGCAGTATTGGATTAGAGCGCTTCATTTGTAGGATGGTGCATTATTAATCATTTTTATCCACTTTATAAGAATTGGATTTACGTAACGCAGATTTTATTGATATTATTCCCGCCGTTACTGAGGTGCACAATAAGCACCATCATTTAAAATTGTTTTGAATCAAGAAAGTGTACATTTTATTGCAAGAAAATATTCGTAGAGCTCGAAGCAATATATTTGTAACATTTAGGGTTTTTTAATACTTAAAATTGTGATATCATTCAGATAACGAAAAACGTGGCGGCGGGGCTGTGCGATTAACATTTCATTGTGTGCGCAACGGAAGGGTGCAAGAATTTTGATTATTTTGATAGCGCAGTATTAGATTAGAGCGCTTCATTTATAGGACGGATCATGATTAATAATTTTTATCTACTACATTGAATCCCTTAACGCAGATCTTATTAATATTATTCTCACCGTCTCTGAGGTGCACAACAACCACCATCATTTTAAATCGTTCTAGATCAAAAAAGTAAACGGTGACATGTACGTTTTAATGCAAGAAAATATTCGCAGAGGTCGAAGCAATATATTTGAGAAACAGTTAGGGATTTTTAATAATAAAAATTGTGATATCATTCACATGACGAAAAGCATAAATAAAACTCAACTTTTTTTCGTTCAACCTTCAACATAAAACCTTTAATTCGAAATTCAAAGCGATGGCATGTGTTTCTTTATTTGATATTCAGACGAGACATTTGAGGTGGAATACTGAACCCGTTCGATTTTGGCAACACGTCCGAATTCTACATGTTGCCAAATTCGAACCATGCCAAAACGCACGGTTTATTTTCATCATATTTTGTTACTTTTTATGTGACCAATGACTTAGACTCTAGCTATGGCCACCAATGAACTAGTTTGTGGATTCCAACTCGTTATAGGTGACGCTTGATGGGTTTTGGTTCAATGATTCGGATGTATCTGGAACACATTCGGGATAGGTCCGCTTATATACACTTTATATGACCACCGAAGTAATTAGAGGCATGGTACGGTTCTAATCACTGTCATTATATTACCCGAGCATGTTCCGGTCATATATCCGTAACCAGTTGACCGATTCTGACCAGCCTCCTTTGGAACGTTAGGGACCATAATATCGGTTATTGAACTTAAATCTGTTAAAGTAAAAACGAGAAAACTTAAAATATGAATAAAAAACCGTACATTTTTTTTGGTCTATGTGTCAAAATCGAACAGTGCCAAAAATGAACCGTACCAAAAACGTAACGAGCCAAAATCGAACGAGGTCTGTAATTGGTATCAGATTACTAAAAATATTATTCACGAGACTACGAAAAACATACAAAACCGTGACTTTTCATGCTTAATTTACTTCTAAAACAAAATCCGAAGCGATAATAGGTATGTGTTTTTTCTATAAAATTTACTGCTAAATCATGATTTTTTTATGCTCAATTTTTCTTCAATTCAATGTTCATAGAGATGATGTGTGTTTTTTTCTACATTAAAAAGTTTTTTTGACTCGAATTTTAGAACTAATGCGGATTTTTACGCGATTTTTTATGCTTAACAGCGCACTAGATGCGACATTATGCGTATTGTCGCAAGTCATTGTTTTTGATTTTTAGCTGGAACGGTACTATATGACAAATAAATGTGTGCCACACATCCCAGACACATGACGATATTTTCATTAAATACGTAACTACAAACATTGTAGCAATCATGATTAATCTTGCAGATTATTAGACCTAAACTTATGAATGTTAAAAAACAGCAGATGACCATTTACATCCCACATCAACTCCAGCTGTCATATTTTTATTGTGGAGGTAATTTCCGGTTTCTGGCGAACAGCCCAAGGTGGACAAATTCAATCCAATCGTAGTGTTTTCAGAAACAGAATGATACCCAGCCGTGCAATGTCCGGGGCAGTGCAGTGTTGCCGTCGTGCGAATAAAAAATATCGTTGCCGACGATATTTTGTGCTTCCCGGAGATTTCACGGCAGCAGCTTACGAAGATGATATTTTCGTTTTTATTTTGCATCCGCGCCACGGTTTGGACTCTGTCCGAAAGCAGTGGGAACAGCGCTTAATTCGCATATAATTTTGTATAAGCAATCCGAAGGTGAATAGGTATGTCAAGAGCGAAAAGCTAGAGTCTGAAGCAAGAAAAACCAAACGAACCAAACGACCAAAGTAAACGAATTTTACTACTAGACTTGTCGGAAAGGGTATTATGATTATTAAAAAAAAAGTTTACAGTAAATTGAGTTTTTTATTCTTTTTGTTTATTTTTAACATTTAAGAAAGCGTACAATATATTGAACTATAATTTAATTTATTTTATTTGTTTTCGTTTATGTATATGTGCGCAGCATTTCAATGGTGTAGGTTTGCTTGCCCGATCGATGTCGCAATCGCTGAATCGTTCGTATCAGTCTAAGAAGTAAAACAAAGTAAAAACATAAGTAACTGGTCTCATAATGAAAACATTGAATTTTTACCTAGGCTTTCCCGCTGAAGCAAGTCTACCGATCCATTTGAACCGTTCTGAACCTTCTAGTTGATCGTTGGACCATACTGTAATGTTGTGAAGTGTTTCCACAGAACAGCTTGGAGGCAACAATTCATCATCGGCAGCAGTCCCAGCAGCAGTAGCAAAAGTCCCAGCAGCAACAGTAGTCCCAGCAGCAGCAGTAGTCCTAGCAGCAGCAGTAGTTCAGCAGCAGTAGCAGTCCTAACGTCTTTTGTTGTTGAATCTACCACCCGCAACAATTTTACCATGAAAAACATTGTCAGTGACTTCTGAATGCATGAAAATGGCTGTGAAGATACATCACAACCCCTCTTTTCATCGTAAAAATGACAAACAGAGTGTTTTTTATTGTTCTAAACAATGATATATAATGTAGAATTGATGTATTTACAATAGAAAACATAGTCAAACTATGATAAAGCTATGTACAATTACAGCAACCGCTAAGGTTTTTTGATTTGTTTCGGGTGCTCTCGTACTGGTTTCTTTCACTTGAGTTTGGCATTGGAAATCTTGAAGCACACCAGGTATAGGTCTTAGCTTCCCGTTGGCTCCGGCCACGTACAGATCCCGCTCGTAATGAACACCTATTCAAAATGACAAAAAACATTTTATTCATCACTTGCAATTATTTTCTAGTTCACTTACACTGCAAAGTCTGGTGTTTTCGGTAGTAAAATAATCTGCTGAAAGACAGCAAAAGTCCATGCGTAGCTTTGTTACTATCGGATTCTTTGGAAACCGTAGTGTATCGCCAGAGTGTTTATCTCCAAACAAAGTACATTGTGGACCAGTAAATACACCTCTATATCATCGGTTGAAGGAAACACTAACACAACTCAAAATTTTAAGTATTTGATGTCAAAAGCTGTCAGCTCACAAATCATCTAGCACAGTTGTGTCCATTTTGTTCCACTAACCAGTACAGAAGCTTATTAGACCACAAACTTTCAAACGTGTGTTTCCCGAAACAAGTACGTTGATTGATCATACGCACCGTCTTATTGTTTTTCAAGGGACCCTAGGACTGAATGCAAGATTTTTCTCAACTAAAAAACTAAAAACCTGGTGTCTAGTAAACATTATTGATATGAATTTTATTGCAATCGAAATTTTGATCCTGGTTCGCGCCATGTTTTTCGTGGTTCACGTCATTTATGATTTTATTTCTTCCTAATAATAAATAGAAGTGGAGCATTGCAAATTGATGGAATACACGTGATATAAACTTACTATTGTGTCGAATACAGTTATATTCTTCATACTATAATAAAGAATAATGTAAAACATACTCACATGCATTTGAGCCGTTGCGGAACAGAGTGGTCTATGTGCCATCGAGCAAATTTTTCAGGAGAAGCAATTTTCGAAAAATCTCTGAATAAAATTCTGTTCAACGGATTTTTTCAAACAAAATGTTCTAATATAAAGGTTACCTTACCTACCTTACCTAGCAGGCTAGAGCCGGGGTGGCTCGTGCTGTATCAAGAAGTCGTCTCCATTCAACTCGGTTCTGGGCTGTATGGCGCCATGCTCCCAGGCGTCTTGTCACTCGTAGGTCACTTTCAATCTGATCAAGCCATCGTGTACGCTGTGCTCCTCAATTTCTGGTGCCGGAGGGGTTACTGAAAAGGGTCGTTTTAACCGGGTTGTCGTCCGGCATCCTTGCGACGTGTCCGGCCCATCGCAATCTGTAAACTTTGATCAGATGTGCAATGGGGATCTCTCCTAGCAGCGCGTGCAGCTCATGGTTCATGCGTCTACGCCATTCTCCGTCTTCAGTCTGTACTCCACCGTAGATGGTTCGCAGCACCTTCCGTTCGAAAACTCCAAGGGCGTTGAGGTCCTCTGAGAGCAGTGTTGTCGTCTCTAGCCCATAGAGGACTACCGGTCTAACTAGTGTTTTGTACAGTTTCAACTTTGTACGGCGGCGCACTCGATTGGATCTCATCGTCTTACGAAATGAAAAGTAGGCACGATTTCCCGCTTGATTGCGTCTCCGGATCTCCTTGCTGGTGTTGTTGTCAGCGGTTACGAGCGATCCTAAGTACACGAACTCGTCTACCACCTCAAGCTCATCGCCGTCTACGGTGATCCGGGGTGGGAGGCTGACATTGTTCTCCTTGGAGCCTCCTCCCTTCATATACTCAGTTTTCGACGCATTGATCAGCAGTCCAATGCGCTTAGCTTCCGCTTTCAGTCTGGTGTAGGTTTCCTCCACCGTCGCAAAGTTTCGTGCTATTATGTCGAAGTCATCAGCGAAGCCGTTAAGCTGAACCCGTTTCGTAAAAATCGTACCACTCGTGTCGATGCCCGCTCTTCGTATAACACCTTCGAGGGCGATGTTAAAAAGCAAACAAGAGAGTCCATCACACTGTCTCAATCCTCGGCATGACTCGAAGGGACTCGAGAGCATCCCCGAGACACGCACGTAACACATCACACGGTTCATGGTAGCCTTGATCAGTCGCGTCAGTTTATCCGGGAAGATATCCTCGTTCTCGTGCATGATCTGCCATAGTTGTTCTCGATCAACTGTATCATAGGCTGCCTTGAAGTCGATAAAAATGTGATGCGTGGACACGTTGTACTCACGAAATTTTTGTAAAATCTGTCGGATTGAAAAAATTTGGTCCGTGGTTGCGCGGGCTCCCATGAAACCCGCCTGGTACTGCCCCACGAACCTCCTTGTTAAAGGTGTTAGACGTTGGAATAGAACTTGGGAGAGTATTTTATATGCAGCGTTGACAAGCGAAATGCCACGATAATTGCAGCACTCCAGCTTGTCGCCCTTCTTATAAATGGGGCAGACGACTCCCTCCATCCACTCTTCCGGCAGTTTTTCCTCTTCCCAGATCTTGGAAATGACCCAGTGTAGTGCTCTAGCAAGCGTTACGTTACCATGTTTGTAGAGCTCGCCCGGCAGGCCGTCTTTGCCGGTGGCTTTGTTGTTCTTCAGCCTCCCAATCTCCCGCTGAATTTCGTGGAGATCGGGGGCTGATACTCGGTCATCTACTGCTGGCACTCCCAGGTCCGTTCCAGTTCCACTTCTGTTTGTTGCATCGCCATTCAGATGTTCATCGAAGTGCTGCTTCCACCTGTCGACCACCTCGCTGTCGTTCGTGATGAGATTACCTTCCATATCCCTGCAAAAGTCGGCTCGCGGCACATAGCCTTTACGGGATTGGTTAACCTTTTCGTAGAACTTTCGCGTCTCATTAGCAGTGAACAGCTCTTCTAGCTCTTCATGGTCACGATCCTCTTGCTGGCGCTTTTTACGTCTCAGGATCGTGGTCATGTCATTCCTTGCCCGTCTGTATTTGACCAGGTTCTCTCTCGTCCTTACCCTCAGGTGATTTACCCAGGTCCGGTTTTTCTCTGACACCGCTGCCTGGCATCCCCCATCATACCAGTCGTTTCTGCCATTCGGCGCCTCTGTTCCTAGTGTCGTTGTCGCGGATTCCCTAATGGCCATGCGGATCATGGTCCAGCCATCCTCGAGAGAAGCTGCGCCGAGCTCCTCTGCCAAGGGTAGTGCCGCTTCAAGCTGTTGTGCGTAGACTTCGGCAGCTTGCGGGTTCCGTAGCTGCTTGATGTTGAGCCGCAGGGATCGGCTCTGTCGTGACTGGTAGACAGTCGACAGTTTTGAGCGCATACAAACCGCCACTAAGTAGTGGTCCGAGTCAATGTCCGCACCTCGGTAGGTGCGTATGTTGGTGATGTCCGAGAAAAATCGTCCTTCGATGAGCACATGGTCATTTTGGTTCGTTGTTTGTTGGTCAGGTGATTTCCAAGTGGCTTTGTGGATGTCCTTGCGGGGGAAAAATGTAATTCGGACTACCATTCCTCGGGAAGCTGCAAAGTTGACACATCTTTGGCCGTTGTTGTTCGTTTCGGTGTGCAGACTTTCGTGTCCGATCACCGGTTTATACAAGTCTTCCCTTCCGATTTGAGCGTTCAAATCCCCGATGACGATCTTGATGTCCCGCTGCGAGCAGCCATCGTAGACGTCCTCCAGCTGCGCGTAGAAGGCTTCTTTTTCGCCATCGGGTCTTCCTTCATGCAGGCAGTGCACATTGATGATGGAGTAATTGTAGAACCGGCCTTTAATTCTCAATACACACATCCTGTCGCTGATCGCCTGCCACTTGATCACACGACTTTGCATCTTGCCCAACACAATAAAGCCGGTACCCCGCTCATTTGTTGTGCCGCCGCTCTGGTAGTACTGGGCCCTGCGGCCACACATCCTCCGTACAGTTTCTCCTGCAGTTCCTGCAGCGCTACGATGCCGATTTGACAAGGTTCCAACTGATCCAGTAGGATCCTGTCGCCACCCGGGATGTTAAGCGATCTACAGTTCCATGTTCCGAGTTTCCAATCAGTGTCCTTTTTTTGTCGCCTAGGTCGTTGCCGATTGATCCGGTCCGTTTCTTCTTCTTGATTATTCGTAGTAAAGTGTTTTTGCCATGCTACCTTACTAGGGTGGCGATGGCTAGTCTCGCGACGGGGTTGCCGTCTTAGATTTAGCTGGCGAGACACCGCGTTTCATGATTAAGCCGCCCGCTCTGGGTCAGACGCTGTTGTACGCCGCCCCTAACATGGGGAAACAGCCGCGTACGTTCCCCCTTCCCAGTCAGCATACGACCGCTAAGGTTACTCGTATTCCGGTCGGCACCACGTGGAGGTTGGGATAGGAGTTGCTGGACAGAGGTGAATGACCACAATAGGGTCTCAGGTGACACGTGTCCAACCATTTACCAACCTAATATAAAGGTTATGAAGTTGTTTAATATGTGAATACATAAAATTACCATTTTTTTGGCGAAATAAGTGAATTTACCATACCAATGTACATAGACCACTCTGACTGCATATATATTTTACTGGAATCCTCGTATCGTTTCGGAACACGTTAACTCGTACAAAATGGCTAGTGTCACATGTTACATGTAACACAATATGTTACATATTACATGATATTTGACATGTTACATTTTTCGTGTTACATCACGTGTAACATGTTACAGGACAAGTGACAAGTTACATATCACATTTAATATGTTACATATATGTTACATAGCCATTCTGTTTCGGACGAAATTTCAACATGGTATAAATCAGCTTTAAAGTTCGATTTTTCGAAATTTTTCTAGTCTTTAGACCACTCTGTTTTGCAACGGCTAATATATGGGTATACAAGAAGATTTTGCGGTCCCGTTAGGATAGGATAAGATATTTGTCGTATTGGAAATTGTTGAAGTTTATTTTGAAGGAGAAATTTAATGTGAGGGTTTGACACTCTTTTTCTGTACGGACTTCCTCACTGCGACCAGAATCGTTGATCTGTTTTAAGATATATCTGGGTGTCTGCTTTATCTCGCACTTCTATTATTAGCAATACCACTACTGAGAAGTGGCATGCTTAAAATTAATTTATTCGTGCTTGTGTGTAATATGATTTTACACTCTTTTTTACTCACTATCTGCTCTACTATACCGAGCCTCGTTCCTCTCGCCAAATATTTACAATTAAAATTCCCTGGAAAAATTTCATCGTGCGTCCTTCTAACCAGTTTTATTTATATCGAATGGTCTGATTCTACTAAGAATCGAACCCGTGACTAAATGCATACTTTTTTACACTTCCATCATTTTTTTTTTCAAAACAAATTATCAATGACTAGAGTCACTGACTGTTTCTATTCGCAGAATAGTGCTATGTAAGATTTGAGTGTTCTTTTGTTTGCGATAATGGGTCCATTTTGGGATACTTTTCAAGAATATCCATTAAAAAAGTAAGGTTTGATTCTCACAACCTCGATTTAAATGGCTATTCTTGAAGACCACGCCAAAATGGACCCATTTCCGCAAAAAAAAGGAAAGCATAGGACTGTTATGCGAATAGCGGCAGCGCAGTCATTGTACCAAAACATAATTTGCATGATTTACTTTTTTACAAAAATGGTGATTGTTTTTCGTTGTTCACGTAAAATATGTCGGTTTTTGTAGTAGGAAAAAAAAATTGCTTAAAAAAAAACCGTCGTTTCCGAGCATGCTTTTATTGTTATAAACAAGCCTGTCTAAAATTCAGGCTGATCCGGTTAATGGTTCTTCAAAACCAGTACTTACCACAGCCACATTTTCTTGGAAAAAATAGTTTCGAGATAATCGTGGTGATTACGCGCAGTGACGCGCAGCAGCAGATTACGCGCTTGCAATAGCTGGCAAATCGGTTCTACTGCTCAGACGTTTATGATTTTTTTTTAAATATACTCTAGTCGAAAAAATCGACATGTTTTTAATGCTTTATCTGAAAGTACATATCCTTTTAGAAAATGCAATAAAGAATATTTCGATTTGTTTCAACTAACACTAGTGTATAACCAACCCCTAATAGTAAATACAGATTAATTTAGTATATTAGTACTTTCACCTATACGTGGCTATATCTATTTTGAAAATGCAAAAAGCGATAATTCAAATATTTTTTTCAGGTTCAGGGCGTTACTTCGATGTACTCCAACATTGAGCAATTCGAATAGGTTTTTTGTAACATTGGTGTCACACCGATTTACCAACAACAAAAAGTACAAAAAGCAAAAATTTTTGAAGCAGTGTTTTCGGACACTCGGTTCTTTGAAAGATTCAAAAATGAATTTTAAAACGATGTAAAACGAGCTTGCCATTGGGGTCAGTTCAACGAACTGGCACTGCCGTACCAAGAGCCTGAAAATGGTCTCGAACAGAATTCGGACATGAAAAATGTGTCGAAAACAATATTGATTACGATTTTTTTTAAGTTCAAAATTTGTTATTTGCGAACAATTGGAAATTGTTCATGGCGAATTCCTGATTTCCATGAGGATTCGTTCGCTTTCCATGGTTGTAACCGATATTCGGCTATTCCGATTGAGTGGCTACCCTGATTATTCAAGTATTACATACTATTATACAATTAATAAAGATAGAGTTCAGTTTGCTTCACAACTCTGTTAGTTTAAGCATTTTAAAAATTAGCATTAGCTTAGCGAAAATGTGAAGGGTATGAGACTATTTCAGCAGCAGACGAAGAAAGTCTGGTTTTCTACAACATACTAATGCAAAATCTGCCGAAAAGCGACCTCTGTCGATGTGATGCAATTCCTTACCGATACTCTAGTTATTTTTCTATTTTGTGTTCGTCATTTTTACTGGATTTTGTTAACCCTGAAAAGAAAATTATATTTTGATGTGCGTAAAAGAATAATAATACGTCGAATTGACTCCCGGCTTTCAAATAATTGAAAATGCAATAGTTTCTTCAAAAACAATCATTGAATGGTCATTACAGTATTAACTCATCGATAAACAACAAACACCAGAACTCAGGTTTTAATGTGTCTTTCTTTTCCATTTCTTTTACCATTTAAAAAAAAAGTTAAAAGAAAAATCAGAAACTAATTAGAGTGCTCTATCCAGCTTTCCACGAGCGGTAATGGCGGACAGTGCACGCAGCCCATTTTGACGTTTTCTGTAGGTCGAGTAATTTTCAATCGCAGTAACAATGTGAAAAACATAAAAATTTTGCGACGTAGCATAGCAACTTTAATAAACAGTTCTGTTCATTTTGATCCGCGCAGGCGCACGACGAAATTGAAATAACAAAACGCCCATTGTTTGTTGAAGTTGCTATGCTACGTTGCGACGTTGTTATATTTTCTACTCCCTTACTGCGATTGAAAATTCCTAGACCTACAGAAAACGTCAAAATGGGCTGCAAGCACTATCCACCATTACCGCTCGTGGAAAGCTGTAAATATTTTAGCAACCAAAACGGTTTCTTTGATTGGCATAGTGTCTTTGGAAAAGTTGTAGATAATTATTTTGACATTAAAAAAAATATTAGCTGCGATTTTTTTTAAATGTTTTTTTTTCAAAACTATATAACTTTATTTTTCATGATTTCTCCATGAGCGGACAGTCCGCAATGTTTAGGTAATCTTTTGTAGTTTTCATGAAAAAATATGATTTTTTTATTCAATACCTCTCCAATATAGCATTTTTCTATGCCTTCTCGAAAATGAGTCGTGTTTCAAAAAACTAAACCAATAGCACAAAATTGCGTCTTTTGCCCATAGAAACGACTATGCAAAGTTTAAAACTGGGACATTTGTTGTGGAAGTTTCTTCAGATTGCGTCGAAGTTTATGTCGTTGAAATAACGAGCCAAACGACCGAATACATAACCTGAGCTCACATTGTCCTAGAACAACATTTATTTTTCTAAGAAAGTGTTCTACGCTGGCACGTAAGAGTTTTCTAAACACTTCCGGTTTTTTTTTTCAGAAAACAACTAACATTTGATTCTTTTTTGGAAAATTTGGCGAAATTTATTAAAATAAAATAATGTACAAAGTCCTACATACGTTTTTGGTATGTAATAGCCATAAAAATAAAATTGACTCCAGTCGATTGTAAAAATGTTGTTTCAAGAAGACCGCATTAAAAAAGTTTAGTATCTCAAAATCGTAACGGAAACGTAGCTTCCAAAAAACGCGAAAATTTAAAAATCCTCGTGAAAATACCGGGTAAACTCTGAAATCCGCGTGGAAACATTTTATTTGTTGAAATTTTTTAATCATGTCTGCTAAATACTTTTCGAAAAAGATTAAAAAGCAGTGTTATTTTCATCTACGAAATAACATAAAAATCAGAAACAAAAATTAACCAACTATAAGCTACTATAAACTATAACTATAAAAACCATATCGTGTAATCAAACGGCTTTTCTGGGCAACTCGAGTAAAAAACGCGGTAATTCCAAAATTCACTATTTACCCACTTTTTGAATTATTTAGAAGAGTTTTAGAACTAACGTTGATTCTAGACTTTCCATGTTTGTTCCATGTATCCCTCGCGTAAATAGTGACTTTAACGTAAAAAAAATCAGGGTGGCGACTCAATTTCCAAAATTTAACTCCCTGATATTCCCTGATTCTCCCTGATGTTTCAAATTTTTTTCCCTGACTATTCAAATTTATTTTAAACTGATTTGAGTTACGACTGTCATAGGTTTTTTCACCTTTATCACAAAACTAAAACGGATCAGACCTGAACTGGTTCCTGCCAAAATTCGCACTAGTAATTAAAACAGTTAAGCTTCGCTTTTGCTAACTTGAATCTTGAACAAAAAAATATTTTTGTTGAGAAACTTGACCAATTTGATGTAATTGAAAATAAAAATTGCACTGGTCAACAAAAAAAGTTGTCCCAAATCTCAAATAAGTACTCTAGAAATTATAGCTTTATAACCATTCCTATTCATTTAGGTGCTCCTGGTAAACGCAGAACTGCGTCATAAGGCCGCAGGATAATTATTTGCTGTGTTCGTCGTTTTTACGTTTACTTACGGGAAAGCTTTATGGAAGTCTTTGAAGACTTGAAGCATTTCTGAAACGTCTAGGGGCACTAACTTTTCAAGGGGCAATTGACTTTTTCGAGACACACCTATTTTGACAGGAAAATTAATCAGATTTGGAATTCTGGTTGGATCAGTTGAATAATTATTTTAAAATCTTGACTGTGAAAATTAGAAGATGAGAAATTACAAATTCGCAATCAAACCTTTATTCTGAATCCTGTCGAATGCTTTTTCTAAGTATAGAAGAGCAGCTCCACGTGAATAACCTTTAGATTTATTAGCTCGTATCATCATAAATTGATTGGTCGACAACTTAAAACCTGAGCTGGATCCTTATCCGGCTTTAAAATTGGAGTATTTTTGGCATTTTTTCATAATTTGGCTAAATATTCATATTGGAACAATTTCTGCGAATTTCGCAAGAAAAACTTTAATTAAAATGTCACCAGGTGCTTTTGTATTTTTGATAATTTTGATGATAGATTTAAGCTCATTTAAGCTAGTTCCACTTAATTCCAATTGATAGAAATTTGATAACATCAAAGTGTGACTTCGCCTTTAATTGGACTCACTAGATTTCGAGTTATGAACACATTCAAACTATTGAGCAAGTCTTTGAGTCTTCTGTCAATTGGTTGCAAGAAAGAAATCACCATTTTCGATAACTGGAATATGACAATGGCGATAGTGAAGCTTGCTCAGACGATGTTAGAAGATATGTCAATAGTTTGGTAGCAATTGTAAACGTGATGATGATGAAGTGCAAGAAACTGGAAAAAAAACTCGTCTAACCACTGGTTTTGAGGGAAAAAAATGTAGTAATTAGCATAAAATGCGCGCATTACAGAATGACTTGTTAGTACCTATTAGGATACTTTTCGAAAAATTTAGAGTCACTTTTTCTTGATATTTTGGTCACTGAAGTCACTACTGTTGCATTGTCTAACCGTTACGAGCCCTGCACAAGGTATCATCAGTTCCTTGCAATTCATTCTCAGAAAGTTTTACTGTTAAGTTTGTGCAAATTGTGCATGTGGTTGCTGAGTAAGAAGAGTTTGAAGGTCATTTATCGAGGAAAAACCCTATCACTCCGCGGGAATAGGGTTAAATAAAGCCTATGCTAAAATGGATACGTTCTTCTTGAAATTTACTTTTCATGAAAAATTTTCTACTAAGAACAAATGCTTAGTTTGCTGAACCAATTACGAGTGCATAGTTTCAGTCAATTAAAAAATGATCGATTTTTTTTTGCATATTTTGAACTCATTTGGCATTAATTAGTACTTTCGTTTTCGTGTCGGAAAAATTAAGTAACCTTATTGAGTGTTGTTGTATGGTTCCTGGTGAGCGTCCACATCGAATGCTCTGAAATAAATTCTGTTCAGAACTAACTTTGTAAAAAAATCCCAAGCCTCTGAAATTTTCCCTGATGACTTTTCAAATTCCCTGATATTCCCTGATTTCCCTGATCAAAAATCAAATCCCTGATATTCCCCGATTCACCCGGTTTTTCCCGGTAGTCGCCACCCTGAAAATGATTTTACAAAAACAAAATGTTGGACAACAATATCAATTCTCAATTTCAAGCAATAGTTAAAACATTCGCATACAAAAATGACCGATGGTCAATTGGTAGTTATAAAGTAGTTATAAAGATTCCAAGAAACAAATTTACTTTCCCCTTGTTAAAAAAAAAATAAAATCAAAAGAAATAATTATCGGTTTCCGTTAGACTCTACTAGAAATTTGGGAAATAAATATTGAAATTAAGTCCGCGCATTCAATATTTATTTCCCAAATTTCTAGTTGAGTCTAACGGAAACCGATAATTATTTCTTTAATTTAATAAATCACTCTGGTATGGATTTGGATTTTCCAAATTAAAAAAAAATACTTTTTGCTTAATTGCTAATAAAAAAAGGTACCAATTGCATTAGCATACTGAAAGTAATTTTTATTTTTTCCAATTTTAAGCTAATTATAAATTTGTTGGAAAAATGAAATGGTAAAAAACACGTCATAATAGATTCAAGAGCTGAAATCTAATCAATTTAGTGGAAATAAAAACAAAAACATACAATTTTTCTCATATTTAAGCTTCGTCACAGGCTTTTTTTTTTTTCAAAGAAGCAGTAAATTAACATAACAAAAGAAAATAAGTATTTTACGTTCGCCAACGGCAAATTTGTGAATAACAATTTGGTGATTCGATTATCTGGAAAATTCGATTATCCGGAGTGAAAAAAAATTCTACACTTCGGCTAAATATTATACAGTCATACCTCGATATACGGCAACCTCGATATAAGGCAACCTCGATATAACGTAACTCGATATACGGTAAATTTTACCTCTATGTAACGAAACTTTTTAAGATGCATTAAAATTGAAAATAAATGATACAGCAACTGTATGGGTATAAATTGCTCCAAAAAAAATTTTTGTAGTAAGTTTTGAAACCAACACAATTCACAGTAACAATTCACAGTCTTGCATCAATTAAAAAAAAAAAATTTTGCTTGTTGAAATTTTCTCTAAGTGGGCATAAGAAAGATTTAAAAATACTGATAGGTGATGGGAAATAGGTTTTCGCGCATCTTTGAGTAACCATCAACAGTTTTGCATCAATTAAAAAAAATTGTTGCTTGTTGAAAATTGTCCTAAATCTGCATAAGAATGATTTAAAAATACTAATAGGTGATGGGAAACAGGTTTTCACGCTTCTGCGAGTAACCTCTTGTATCACTTGAAAAAAGTATTCTTTTTTGCTTCTTAAAATAATTCTAAATAAGCATAAGAAAGGTTTAAAAGTACTGATAGGTTATGGAAAATAGGTTTTCGCGCATCTCTGAGTGACCATTAATATTCTTGCATAAATTAAAAAAATATTTTTTTAACGAAACGAAAATAAAAATAAAGTTGCCTTATATCGAGGTATGACTGTATACAAAAGCGAATTTTTCATTGATTTCTAATTAATGTTTCAAAATAAAGTAATCAAAAGTCCACTTATCAATGGCTAAGAAACAACGAGTCGCTTTAATTTTGAGAAATAAAAAGCTTCAAGAAGTGAAGTTCATAGCAGAACTCGTTTTGTATTATTTTCCGAAAAAACACTAACCTGGGGAGTGCAATTGCACTCGATCGATGAGAAAATCGAATCCATTATCGAGGATATCCAGCAACCACCTCTTCCTGAAAACAACCAAAACAACACACTTGCTGGTTGCGAACCAGCATTCCTTTCTAATATAGCTTGGATTAAATCCAAGCTACTTATCCACTACACTTTTCCATAAACACCACACTTAACCCCCCTGAGTTTCACAACTTTATTCACCAGAATATAAACAGTTTTTCACACTGCTGCATTGCAGCATACTAGGCACCGGGAAGAACTACGAACTGTTTGGCAGCAGCCCGATTAACACTTCCGACACTTAAGATTACGCCGCGACAATCAAAATACGTGAATACAAATTTCTAACGCGACACGAAATAATCCAACTTTTATAACAACTCGATTGAAAATTAAATGTGCATCAAACCGTAATGCTACCGTATAAAAAAGCAAAACAAGCAAGCAAGCAAACAAAAGCGCGTTGCTCTACTCCGAGTCTGTACGCGATGACAAAAAAAGCGTTCAACAGATACACGTCGTGTACCTGTATGCGCATACGTTTATTACTCGACGAGAATGAAGAGCGTTTTCATGCGAACTAACTGCCCGGCGCCAAAAGAGAAAGACGAAAAAACAGAAATAGAGCGTCCAGCGTACACACCAATACGAGAGATCGTGTATTTCGAGCGAATTTCGTTCAACCCGCATGAATTTTGAGAGAGATGGGTCCGATGGTCCGATTCGCGTTCCATGAAATTCTGACAGGGTTTGTTGCATTTGAGCACGACATTGGACCGATGTTGAGCGAAATGTCGACCCGTTGTTTTGAAGTAGAATACTTCTCTCAGGAAGTTCGGCTACATAAGGATGTGAAATGGAAATCTAAAACCGAAAAAAGTGAAAAATATGTCCAATTTCAAATGCTAATAAATCGGTTAGTATTCGATAGATTTCCTTCGTTCTTGCAGCAATAGATTGGAAAATCTTCTAAGATTCTTCCCAAAATAAGATAATTGTAATTTTATTATTCACACTATTGTACTATTGAAAATAGTCAAGCCTTGTCAAAACGAAAATTTCGACCCCTGATTGGTCGTTATATGCTTGCTTCCCAAGCACGGTCGACAGAATCATATACCATGCAATTGAAAACATGCTATTTGGCCTATATAAGAGCCTGTTTCAGCCGGAGCCGCTCATAATAGTTCTGAACAGCGACGACAGCAGTCCTCCCTTAGCAGCAGCGGGAGCGAGCAGTGGGTACCATCGATAGCGGAAAGCGGCCACAACTGTGGCATGGCTGTGGATAGGCGTAGCAGTTCCAGCGGATCTCACCATCGATAGCAGCAGGGCCAGCAGATGCAGTTACAGTGGATACCAATGGCGGCCACAACTGTGGCATGGCTACGGATAGTGTTGCAGTTGCTCAGCAGTTAGGCCAGCGTATAGCGGCCACAACTGGGCATGGCTATGCATAGCGTAGCATCAGACAGCGACAACGGCAGTCGTCCTTCCTCAGCAGCAGCACTAGCCCTGTGGTTGGTCACCACGTCTCAGGAGCAGCGCGGTTTTTCTCAGCGTGTGTCGCCAGACAGCCATTATTCCCCCCGTGTTGGGGCAGCATGATGATTGTCATCAGGAAATCCAGTTTCGGAAATCAAAATGCCTTTTTGAAGGCAAATAAACAAGTCATTGAAAGTTAATAATTTTTATCAACGCAATCAAGCATTCTGTGTTGCATCCTAGCAATTTAAATTTGTCGCACCCGTCTAATTTACTGAAAGTGAAATAGCTTCCACAGTGCATGTTGTCCGTGTATCTTAATTCCCCCAATGTTAGGGCAGCTCAAAGGTTGTAATTAGCAACCGATTTTGAACAGCAACATGCTTTTTTCAAGGCAAAAAAATATAATTGAAGGTTAATAATTTTCTGGCATCAACACAAGCAGACATTCTGTGCGGGATGCAATCAAATTCTGTTGTAGTTGTCTAATTTTCACTTTATTTAGTAAACCCCCCAGTGTAGGGGCAGCGTAAAGGCTGCGATCAGCATGACCAACTTTGAATAACAAACGGTTAACGTTTATTCACTAAAAATACAATAATTTGCACAAAAAGACATTAAAAATTCTACCGCATTATTAGACGCGTTTCTCCAGTCATGCCTCGTGAACGTGAAGGTTCCCTATCACAGACATAGATTTCGTGCTCCAGCACATTACAACACGTGGAAATTGTCTTTTTACTAGTGCAACATTTCTTGGAAGTGTTTTATTATTCTCGGGTAAGAGACTACGAGTGCATTTTGAAGTAGAATACTTCTCTCAGGAAGTTCGGCTACATAGGGATGTGAAATGAAAATCTTAAACCGAAAAAAGTGAAAAATATGTCCAATTTCAAATGCTAATAAATCGGTTAGTTTTCGATGGATTTCCTTCGTTATTGCAGCAATCGATTAGAAAATCTTCTAAGATTCCTACCAAATGCAGGAAATTGCAATTTTATTATTCGTACTATTGTACTATTGAAAATAGTCAAGCCTTGTCAAAGCACAAAATTCGACCTCTGATTGGTCGTTATACGATTGCTTTCCCATTATTTGGCCTATATAAGAGGCTTCATCAGATATTAAACAAAGATTTCATCAGATATTAAATTGAACAACTGAAATTTGAAGAACACAAATGAATATTTAAAGAGTTAATATTTTCTCGTTTTGCGCTATAATCCAAAGTTAATTATCTTAATCCCCATGCATACTCTGACTACGTTTGCGTCGCTTAGTGGTTGGCTACGGCTATGCAGAACGCAAATGTCGGCGCGATGTGATTCGGCAAGACGAAATGTGTTGAAATGTATAGCTCTACTTCGTCGTAAAAAGAGCTGTACATTTCATCACGGTAAGGCGAATCGCATAGCGCCGCCATTTGCGTTCTGCATAACTGTAGCTTTTGTTCCGTTCCCGTTTAATGATGTCGTATTAAATGTGCATATTGAAATTTGGCAGCACTTCAACTTCTCATTTGCGCAAAATTTTAAAAATGTTCAATAAACTTCATTCAAAATATCAAACAAAGAGAAATTACAATACTGCCAATGAACGGTCAACGTTTATTTACTAGAAAAAATGACTGACACGCAAGTAACGGGGTTATCTTTCTTGCAAAAGTATTCTACTTCAACTTGCGGTCGTGGCTTTGCATACAACCTTCCTGTGATTTTTTTTTTCTTTTAGATCTGCCATCTTTTTCGCGTAACGGAAAGTGTACAGTGCGTTTGTGTATTTTAATTCACTTGAACTGCGAAGTCAATTTAATTGTTATAGCCTAACTTACACTTACGTTCAACTCTCACTGTCAGTTCGAAGTTCTTAATCAACACTATTTGTTTCAACCTCAGTCCGAGATCGAAGTAGGCCGTGGCCGGATTTGGACGTCAAAATTTTCGCTCGCGTGATATTTTGGAAGAAAATTTGTTTAACAGGATAGTGCGTGTAAGTTACAGGTGTTATTGCGAAGTGGGTTTATTCGGGAATGTTTGTTGTTTTGTGCTTGTTGCGGAATATTCACTTAAGTTCCGTGAAGAATCATTGATGAACTGGCTGAATTGGCATATGGAATGGTACTACGCCACCGTAGTCTGCAGCGGGTTCTGTATTACTTCTCATGACTGTGCGGTTTGAAACTGACAACAAGGCTAGCTGGATAATGTGTGCGGTTTTGTTCTACGTGTGATTTTGGTGAAAAAGTTGTTTTCTTATTAGTGTAATTGGTCAAGTTTTTCGGTTCAGGTTCTACTGCTGCCCGGGAATGTGCAAAAAGAAGCCAGCGGATCGTCATGAAGCAGATAAGTGGCATTTTTATTCATAGTGTTTTTGAAATGCTTTGTTTTTTGTTTGTTTTGAAATCGCACTTGGAAGGAATTGAAGATAGGTCGAAAAAGATCGTTTTTGGGATTGCGTCTTGGGCTTACTAAAGAGCGCTCGAAGCGCCATCAACATCCAGATAGAACAGCATTGTTATTTAGAAATGTCAGGTGAATGAGGTTCCGAAAGTCATAAGAAGTACTCGAAACAAAGATAATTTCGTAGTTAGCGTCAAATGGTATGATTCGTTATGCACGGAGGGGGAATGTAATCGTTAACATTTTGAGTGATATTTGTCGATAATTGACAACTTAAATTCAGGCGCATATGTGAGAGAAAGTCGTCCATGGCAGTCCTATTGAGGAAGTCATATACAAACGTGAACTGTTTTACAATTCAGTTTCACACCGTTTCACTTGCGATGTGCCCGTTCAGGAGGGTCGGGTTCCGAGTCGAAATGTGGCACCAAGGCTTTGCTTTTTTCGATTTTCCTATGTTGCATATAACTTAAAGCCGCGACCCAGATTCTCATGGCTTAAGGGGTTATATACCTTTTTGGTCGAGAAAAATGAGGGAAGTTTGAATCTATTTTTAAGCGCATAGCATCATTTTCATTGCATCAAAGAGGTATTTTTCTGAAAGTACAGTTTATCAACAACAAAAAAAAATACGTTCGATTTTGAGGACTATGGTGCAGTAATGATAGCCAAAATCTTATGCTTCACTTTTTCGATTTTTATAGCTTTTGGGCAGATGTTTTATATAATACGTTCCAATTATGACTGGTTCGGCATTTTGTTAATAAACTTGAGACTATATATTGGTCAATATGGATAACTTCGTTTTTAAATTATTAAGGCTTTGTATGCATGAAACTTTGCCAATTTTTCTATTAAATAGGTAACATTCACATCGAAATGTCGTATCGCCGAGTGTCTGCGTCGGTAGAAGGAAAAATAGCGGTCGTGCGTAATGCTTCGGTGTAAACCGCGTTTCGGGTTCGGGAGAGTTTTGCTCATATGAACGTTTTCGAAATTAAGTGATTTCGCGGAGTTTACCCAGATGCTTGTTCATGTCTCACCGAAGATTTCGTTCGGTCGATAAATATCGTGACTAACGAAAACGCGATGTATACCTTCCAAAGAATCGCGGCCAACGTGTACTCGAGATTAACAAATAGCTGGTTGCTACAAGTGGTAAAGGCTACTTCACGCGCGTCGTACGCAGAGGATCGCGGTGTTTGGCAAGAAAGATACTCATGGTTCGTTTCCGTAATAAGCGCGCATCATTTTTATATTCCGTTTTTCAGGTGTGTTTTTCGCGGGATCGTTTTTTTAGAGCAGACGAAGTGAATACGAGAGACGTCGTTAGTCGATCTGTTATATAGAAAATATCCGGTTGACCGAACCTAGAGAGACTCCGTGTTTATACATTTCAAGTGGCCTATTTTTAGATAGATCAACAACGCGCAATAGCTTTCGGTATAAAGAGGATCACCTTACGAGGAGATATCCGATCATTTGAAGTTGTCTCGAGTCGGTCAAAGATCCAGTATCCTTGCGTACGATTTATTGTTGCGGTGTTACATTTTCAAACTGAATAAGTTCGAATCGCATTATGAATATCGTGGCGGATGTAATGAACTCAATGGCGCGACACTTGTTGTAAAGAACCCGACGCTCGAAATCAGCGCATCGTTCACCAAAACGAACCCTGCTGTATACCTTGCCCTTTCTCCAACATCCCAGTGATTTCTCGTGGAAGTGCAGAGGTGTTCTCGGCTTCCATAAAGCGAGTATCACGTCAACATTTTCCTATACAAACTCCTTCTTTGACCTGCATTCGGATGCGGCCGGCGCTGGTATTGCCTGATAAATATATTAAGGTCACCAGTTTTTACACATTGAGGATGCATGTTGGTCCCAAGCATCATCTATTGGTTCTCTGTGTAATTACTGCTGATCTGGCAATAACGGAGTAGCAACCGCGGGCGGTCAATCATGCTCATGCTCATGCTCAGTCAGATTTTTTTTTTTTTTAATCTTGCGTTTTGCTTTTGATCGCTGCGTTTTTGTATTTACACGCTAAATGTTTAATGCGGTGTTTGTCCCTCTTCTATTCACACGTCACTTGTTTCTTATACACTATAATCCCTACAATAATATAATAATATCGACTTCATGCACAGTCTTTGACAATAAACATTTGGGCTGGTGACTGATTACACTGTTGGAAAATTTAGGGTTAATGCTAAACCAACTTAAATCTGAACAATAATTTTGGGAGCATTGATTTATCTACACTAACAAAAAGTAACATTTAACAATAATCTACAGAAAAACTCACAAAACGTATAGCACGCATGTGTTATAAGTTTATTGTTCCGATTTCATCGGTAACACTCATTGACACATTTTTTTGTTGAGGTTTTAACCGGTGGTCATTCACCACCCGAAAAAAATAACATCAAAAAAACCTTGAAAGTTGCTGTAATTGTACATAGTTTTACCATAATTAAACTATGATTTTCATTGTAAATACATCAATTTTACATTAAATATCATTGTCCAAAACAATAAAAAACATTGTTTTTGCCAGTTTTACCATGAAAAAGGGGGGTTGTTATGTATCTTAACAGCATTTTTTCAGGCGTTTTTCCCATACATTTAGCAGTCACTGACAATGTTTTTCATGGTAAAATTATTGTCGGCGGTAGATTCAACAACAAAAACGTTGTGCATTTACTGTTCTCACTGCAAAATTTATCGTAAATTTTTTTTCGGGCAGTCAATAATAACTATGTTATATTGCATACTGTTTAAGCAACATCAAACAATGGATTATAACTAGTTTATTCGTAGAACATTCTGATTGAAAACAAGGAATCAAGGCGGCTTGAGGTCAATGCTATTCAATTTCAATTGAAGTAAATTAAGAGTGCATACGCTTTAACAAACAAGTTCTTGAGTCGCATTTTCATCGGTGCTGTCTGAGATTGTCATTTTCGGATGTCAGTTGCGGTTGTCAGTTGGAGCGCAAAATTCTAATTTTTCTCTGAAATCACAATATCGCCCTTTACTATACGCCATGTTTACGTTATGTGACGTCACACCCCGCGCAGAAATGCCTTAGATTCCGTCACATAGGATTTTGTCACACGGAACATTTTTTAGTCCGAAAGAAAGTAAGCCTTCTGTTGAATGAAATGAAAAACAGGTAGAGTGTAAAACCGGGACACGACCGTCTGTCGTTGTCCCCTAAAACAAGATTTGTAAAGAAAGCAGGAAAGATTTTGAAGAAAGACCGCGAACGGTTCTGCTAAGCAAACGATGGCGAAACATTTGGTTTCCTTGACAGAAGACCGCGAAATGCTCTGGCAACATGCTAGGTAAGAATGTATCAACAGATTATGCAATAGGTGGCATAGAACTTCGCGCAGCATTCTGCTGTGCCACAGTCATGTAAACTCAAATAGAATAAACATTTTGTTATAAGCAAAACAGAAGCCGGTTCAACGGTGTTGATGCTCTCGCATGCGTTCTATCGTACATGCGGTACTAGATTATAAGTTTAGAGCTTAAGGTAAATGGTAAACAGAGAGTGGAGAAAGCCTCACACTCTGAGTTACCTGCAGGGTATATTTAAGCAGTGATGTACAAAATAAAAGTTAATTATCATCAGCTTTAATCTGGTGTATTAATTCCGCGCCAATTGCGCGTGCAGGGATATCTAGAAGAAGAAGTCCCTGGTAGGATATACCCTACATTATTTGGTGACAGCGTAGACAAGAACTTACCTCATTTAATTTCGTAGGCCAGTGGCAAGAACGAGTGAAAGTTTGTGTATATGCGGTAAAAAGTTTAAAAAAAGTAGAACTCAAAGTTATGAGAATTTACAGAACTAATAAACCTCGAAAAGGAACACGGAGGTGTGAAAAAAATTAAAAAGAAGAAAGAACCCACAATATGCGATTTAATATTAATTAGCTAAACAGCGGTGAAGTGAGTGAGATCGTACATTCGCAATTCAAAAAAAGAACACAAGAAAAAAGAAAAAAATATAAACACAGGCAGTAAGTGACTTATTAACAATCAAATTGGAACAATCGGCAACAACTGTGAATTACCGTGTTAAGAAGGTGCGGAAGTTATATAGTGGGAATTAAAGGTGAGATGTCAAGGACGATGACCGGCTCTGTTACAAGGATACTCGGGTGAGTGAGTCTTTTTCTTTTTGACACCCAGCACATTGCAAAAGCTAGAGTTGAGGTTTTTTTACTTAAAAAGCGGGTGTAATTCCTCCAGAAACACATAGTAAGAAAAATTTGGGTTTAAATAATATCGCACATTATTAATAATAATCGTGGTACATCAGAAGCAGCGGAAATTTTAAACGGGAGAATATATATTGTTTTTTTTTTTTTCACGAGACATGCAATATTCAAATTGAATGGCTGTCCACTGAACACGTAACATATCGTTCAACGCAGGAAAATTTATGAATTTACAAAGGGAGCGATAAAATTCAGTCAAGTATAAGCCATTCAGGAGCTAGTGACAATAGAAGAGAACGACGGAAAGACACACATTAAGAAGCACAAGTGACCTCGGACACTACATTAGGTGAAATACATCGTGTCAGATTATTCCCCATAATTACAACGAGGTTCCTCATTGATTCATAATTATTTTGATTTACTGGTTTTATCAAGTATACTTGGGTCGAAAGGCCAGTTTGTATAACAATCAATTCGCGCCGCTGCTGCGCGGGTGATTTTATTTTTTCAAACAGCAAGTAATAAAGCTCTCGACACGACAAAGTGCACGCAAGCGATTCTCGTTCACTTGCCCAACGTAATACAGTCGCCGTTCGATAACTGCAAGACTTTTAACTGCAACGCTTTTTAACTGCAAGACCGATAGCTGCAACAACTTTGCAGTTATCGGACCGCAATCCGTCAAATCTGATGTCAAAGTCATATTTGACATTGAAGTGACAGATCTCGCAGGGGGATTTTAAAAGCATTCGAAAATGAAAATTGTTGGATCTCTGTAAACATTTCATTTTCTTTCGATTTCGTTTACTTGTTGTCTCTTCATTCTAGATGGGAGATAATAGATCTCCCCTATTAATCAATGAAGCAAAATCACCATGTTATGTGGTTTACTTTCCGTAATTATTATAAGGGTTTTCTCTTATAATACTATCCCTTGTGCATTGTTTGGCTAGCTTTCACTACTCAGTGTGGCAGTGCATAGTAGATCACAAACAATATTTTGTGACCATGCGTTTAATAGACCATTTTACGAACCGACAGGTGTCACGGATCCTGCTGACATTGATGTTGCTTTTACTTAAGTTATGTCAGCGGTTCCGAACTTTCTTTCAAAATTTCATTCATGAATTGAGTTTAGGAACGTCTCGTAAAATAGTTTATTGTAGTGATGAACTTTATTTTCGCCTACATATTGTTTGTGTAAAGAAGTTATTAAAACGCAATAAATTATGATGCGGAAATATGAATACCAAATTGATTAATCGAAAAGCTTGCCTATTTTAGTTTGCTGCTATTTTTTGCCACTATTCCATTAAAAAAATACATTTCGACATCATTGAAAACAACAATGGTAGTGACGGACCCTCCTCTAAATTTTGGCATGTGTCAAGTTTTGCAGTTATCGAACGGCATTCGATAACTGCCATGTAAACATGTTGCAGTTATCGAACGACGACTGTAATTGAAGCGGCAAACCGGGGGGCAAACTAACTGAGTGAGAGAGACGCGCTAGTAGCAGTATTCAACTAACTGAGTGAGAGAGACGCGCTAGTAGCAGTATTCAACTACGCGAGAGTCTTGTTTTGTTTTCCTCTCTTTAGCACATAAAGTTGCAGCGCTCACCAAGTCGGGGGACACTCGCAATACTCAACGACGTTCGTTGGTCAAGGCCAAGGTCGTATTTTGTAAGCATCTATTTTAATGGCCGATGGTAGAACGTTTTGCTACCATAAGCAAGGAGAACCTGGTGGCTCACCAGTAATACCCCGTTCACACTACACCGCATATCACCTGATATCAGGCGATTCGTGCTATCGAGGCTATTTCACCATCCATATTACCTGATATCCCATACAATCGAGCTGTCAACGGATATCACCTCGGCTACATGCTATCGCGGATATCATGTTCGAAAACCAATAATAACCACAATTCGAGCAGTTGGCAACACGACCAAAAGACTTTTGACGCAACCCTACAAATTTCGAACTTCGCGTTGCATGCGAGAAAAAAGGAAAGAAATATTTTAATATTTTTGCTATTTTCATCCCGCACATGTTTACAATTGCATATGAGAGTTCGCTTTGGTGCGAGCCAACTCGCTGACATCTCTATCCCAATCTCATTGCTCTTGTTGCCTTGTTTTAGCTTTGACCTGTTTTTGTTTTCTTCTCTTTTCAATTAGCAAAACAAATGTCAAATTATATCAGCTGCAGCTCACTCTAATGTGAACGGTCGAGGTGATATCCGATATCATCTGGCGATATCAGGTGATATCCGGCGTAGTCTGAACAAGGCATAACGGTGAAATGCTAAAAGGGTAAAAATATGGATTCATCAATAAGCGCAACGCTCGCAGCGATGATGACAAATCCGATATCTAATGTTGAAATTTTACGTTAGAATATCATTTCATGAATGAGGAATGGCACTTTACGCCATCTAATGTAAACATTTACAATTTCTGATTAGTTTAATTACACCACAGATAACAGACATCCAAGCTAGTTTCGCTTCATGTGTAAAAAGATTCAACGGTTTTTTAGCATGTCGCAATACGCAATATGGTGGCGCTAAGAACACTTAGTAGTCAACGATTTAATAAAATCGATAGTTTTTCAGCTTTTATCGATAGTATCGCAATAAGAAGGGTTGCGGTTTTTAATGTAAAAATTTCGAGCAGTCGTAATTTGTACACAATCGACAATTTTATTCCTTCCCAGCTCAAATTTACGATAAATATGTTTGTTTTAATGTTGATTTGAAAAAAAAACCCACCTTACAAAATCAGTGTTATATCATTGCAAAAACAGCGACTCTATAACCTGTGATAATGTTCATGCGTCTGGCAGCTTTGACTGTAATCTAGCGCTGCCATCACTAAACTGGTTAGTGTCGCAAGTTGCAGAAAGATGGCGTTAGCATTCCAAACGAGTAAAAGTTTGAAATCTTACACACGATTTCTGGAGTTTTTTGTTCTAGCTTGGATGTCTGTTATCTGAGATTACACTAAATAAAAATGATTTTTTTATAATCATTTGATTATTATGAAAACCTAAAATTATTTATTTAATTGATAAAGATGAACGTTGAAGCTTTGACACCAAATGGTTCGAACCTTGGTGTCCAGATTTTTTGATGGCGCGACGAAGAAATTAGAGTCGGTCACGCTACGTTATCACATTTGGTCAACAGAATCGTTTGTGATACCTAGGAAAAAGAGGAAGAAGGCTACATAAGCCTTTTATAGTCATATAGTATTTATTCCGCAGTACTTTTTATTATTTTTGAGGAATATATATAAAATTTTATATTCATAATGGAGTACACGTTTCCAAAAGCAGATGCCATGCAGTGCATCCCAGAATTTGATGGATCGTTAGACGAACTAGAAGCGTTCGTTTATCATATCGAGCATTTTGCTCGGGAGATACCAGAAGGAGTATCACACGCTCCACTGGTTTACATTGTTCTATTAAAACTAAAAGGCAGAGCTGCTGCCGCAATACATAGAATAAACGCAAAACATTGGCCACAGCTTAAGCAGAATTTATTAAAGGAATTTGGGGATATTATACGCATCGAGGCAGTTTTAAATCAAGTAGAAACATTGAAACAGGAAGCGAATGAGACCTTTCCTGATTATAAAAAAAAAATATTGAAAACTAAGGAGCAAATCGACTCCTACGAAACTAATTGTACGAAGTCATGCATGGTAGTTAGTCTTCGATTACATTTCATGGCGGGTTTGTGTGACACCGCATTGAAAGAAGCTGCTCAAGGTAAACGAGCATTAAAGTTAGAAGAGCTGCTAGACGACGTAGAGGATTACTACCATGAGCGTAATCACATCTCGGAAATAGGAAATAGAATACAGGGCCAAGAATTGGTCGAAGGACAGCCCGATGCGCTTAGACAATTTAATAGTAGCAGAAATATTTTTACAATTAATCACAAAGACGTTGATTATAGCAACAGCCGTCTTGGAAGAAATGAATATTATAATTACAAAAATAGTGATAGAATAATTTACAAGCAAAACAATTATAACAATATATGTGGGTCTAGCGATGGTAATCGATCCAAATACAATTATCGCACAGTGCGTTCATACCGGCGGAGCCAAGGGGACTACGCCCATGGTTGGAAATATAATGATTATGGACAAAATCGACCAACTGATAGGAGGTACAGGAATTCGTATACCCGGATGCCTCAGAAAATGCTTATGGTAGCCAACATTAATGAAAGAAGTAGTAATTTTCAAAAATTTCACCTGATGACTTTTCAAATTCCCTGATATTCCCTGATTTCCCTGATCAAAAATCAAATCCCTGATATTCCCCGATTCACCCGGTTTTTCCCGGTAGTCGCCACCCTGAAAATGATTTTACAAAAACAAAATGTTGGACAACAATATCAATTCTCAATTTCAAGCAATAGTTAAAACATTCGCATACAAAAATGACCGATGGTCAATTGGTAGTTATAAAGTAGTTATAAAGATTCCAAGAAACAAATTTACTTTCCCCTTGTTAAAAAAAAAATAAAATCAAAAGAAATAATTATCGGTTTCCGTTAGACTCTACTAGAAATTTGGGAAATAAATATTGAAATTAAGTCCGCGCATTCAATATTTATTTCCCAAATTTCTAGTTGAGTCTAACGGAAACCGATAATTATTTCTTTAATTTAATAAATCACTCTGGTATGGATTTGGATTTTCCAAATTAAAAAAAAATACTTTTTGCTTAATTGCTAATAAAAAAAGGTACCAATTGCATTAGCATACTGAAAGTAATTTTTATTTTTTCCAATTTTAAGCTAATTATAAATTTGTTGGAAAAATGAAATGGTAAAAAACACGTCATAATAGATTCAAGAGCTGAAATCTAATCAATTTAGTGGAAATAAAAACAAAAACATACAATTTTTCTCATATTTAAGCTTCGTCACAGGCTTTTTTTTTTTTCAAAGAAGCAGTAAATTAACATAACAAAAGAAAATAAGTATTTTACGTTCGCCAACGGCAAATTTGTGAATAACAATTTGGTGATTCGATTATCTGGAAAATTCGATTATCCGGAGTGAAAAAAAATTCTACACTTCGGCTAAATATTATACAGTCATACCTCGATATACGGCAACCTCGATATAAGGCAACCTCGATATAACGTAACTCGATATACGGTAAATTTTACCTCTATGTAACGAAACTTTTTAAGATGCATTAAAATTGAAAATAAATGATACAGCAACTGTATGGGTATAAATTGCTCCAAAAAAAATTTTTGTAGTAAGTTTTGAAACCAACACAATTCACAGTAACAATTCACAGTCTTGCATCAATTAAAAAAAAAAATTTTTGCTTGTTGAAATTTTCTCTAAGTGGGCATAAGAAAGATTTAAAAATACTGATAGGTGATGGGAAATAGGTTTTCGCGCATCTTTGAGTAACCATCAACAGTTTTGCATCAATTAAAAAAAATTGTTGCTTGTTGAAAATTGTCCTAAATCTGCATAAGAATGATTTAAAAATACTAATAGGTGATGGGAAACAGGTTTTCACGCTTCTGCGAGTAACCTCTTGTATCACTTGAAAAAAGTATTCTTTTTTGCTTCTTAAAATAATTCTAAATAAGCATAAGAAAGGTTTAAAAGTACTGATAGGTTATGGAAAATAGGTTTTCGCGCATCTCTGAGTGACCATTAATATTCTTGCATAAATTAAAAAAATATTTTTTTAACGAAACGAAAATAAAAATAAAGTTGCCTTATATCGAGGTATGACTGTATACAAAAGCGAATTTTTCATTGATTTCTAATTAATGTTTCAAAATAAAGTAATCAAAAGTCCACTTATCAATGGCTAAGAAACAACGAGTCGCTTTAATTTTGAGAAATAAAAAGCTTCAAGAAGTGAAGTTCATAGCAGAACTCGTTTTGTATTATTTTCCGAAAAAACACTAACCTGGGGAGTGCAATTGCACTCGATCGATGAGAAAATCGAATCCATTATCGAGGATATCCAGCAACCACCTCTTCCTGAAAACAACCAAAACAACACACTTGCTGGTTGCGAACCAGCATTCCTTTCTAATATAGCTTGGATTAAATCCAAGCTACTTATCCACTACACTTTTCCATAAACACCACACTTAACCCCCCTGAGTTTCACAACTTTATTCACCAGAATATAAACAGTTTTTCACACTGCTGCATTGCAGCATACTAGGCACCGGGAAGAACTACGAACTGTTTGGCAGCAGCCCGATTAACACTTCCGACACTTAAGATTACGCCGCGACAATCAAAATACGTGAATACAAATTTCTAACGCGACACGAAATAATCCAACTTTTATAACAACTCGATTGAAAATTAAATGTGCATCAAACCGTAATGCTACCGTATAAAAAAGCAAAACAAGCAAGCAAGCAAACAAAAGCGCGTTGCTCTACTCCGAGTCTGTACGCGATGACAAAAAAAGCGTTCAACAGATACACGTCGTGTACCTGTATGCGCATACGTTTATTACTCGACGAGAATGAAGAGCGTTTTCATGCGAACTAACTGCCCGGCGCCAAAAGAGAAAGACGAAAAAACAGAAATAGAGCGTCCAGCGTACACACCAATACGAGAGATCGTGTATTTCGAGCGAATTTCGTTCAACCCGCATGAATTTTGAGAGAGATGGGTCCGATGGTCCGATTCGCGTTCCATGAAATTCTGACAGGGTTTGTTGCATTTGAGCACGACATTGGACCGATGTTGAGCGAAATGTCGACCCGTTGTTTTGAAGTAGAATACTTCTCTCAGGAAGTTCGGCTACATAAGGATGTGAAATGGAAATCTAAAACCGAAAAAAGTGAAAAATATGTCCAATTTCAAATGCTAATAAATCGGTTAGTATTCGATAGATTTCCTTCGTTCTTGCAGCAATAGATTGGAAAATCTTCTAAGATTCTTCCCAAAATAAGATAATTGTAATTTTATTATTCACACTATTGTACTATTGAAAATAGTCAAGCCTTGTCAAAACGAAAATTTCGACCCCTGATTGGTCGTTATATGCTTGCTTCCCAAGCACGGTCGACAGAATCATATACCATGCAATTGAAAACATGCTATTTGGCCTATATAAGAGCCTGTTTCAGCCGGAGCCGCTCATAATAGTTCTGAACAGCGACGACAGCAGTCCTCCCTTAGCAGCAGCGGGAGCGAGCAGTGGGTACCATCGATAGCGGAAAGCGGCCACAACTGTGGCATGGCTGTGGATAGGCGTAGCAGTTCCAGCGGATCTCACCATCGATAGCAGCAGGGCCAGCAGATGCAGTTACAGTGGATACCAATGGCGGCCACAACTGTGGCATGGCTACGGATAGTGTTGCAGTTGCTCAGCAGTTAGGCCAGCGTATAGCGGCCACAACTGGGCATGGCTATGCATAGCGTAGCATCAGACAGCGACAACGGCAGTCGTCCTTCCTCAGCAGCAGCACTAGCCCTGTGGTTGGTCACCACGTCTCAGGAGCAGCGCGGTTTTTCTCAGCGTGTGTCGCCAGACAGCCATTATTCCCCCCGTGTTGGGGCAGCATGATGATTGTCATCAGGAAATCCAGTTTCGGAAATCAAAATGCCTTTTTGAAGGCAAATAAACAAGTCATTGAAAGTTAATAATTTTTATCAACGCAATCAAGCATTCTGTGTTGCATCCTAGCAATTTAAATTTGTCGCACCCGTCTAATTTACTGAAAGTGAAATAGCTTCCACAGTGCATGTTGTCCGTGTATCTTAATTCCCCCAATGTTAGGGCAGCTCAAAGGTTGTAATTAGCAACCGATTTTGAACAGCAACATGCTTTTTTCAAGGCAAAAAAATATAATTGAAGGTTAATAATTTTCTGGCATCAACACAAGCAGACATTCTGTGCGGGATGCAATCAAATTCTGTTGTAGTTGTCTAATTTTCACTTTATTTAGTAAACCCCCCAGTGTAGGGGCAGCGTAAAGGCTGCGATCAGCATGACCAACTTTGAATAACAAACGGTTAACGTTTATTCACTAAAAATACAATAATTTGCACAAAAAGACATTAAAAATTCTACCGCATTATTAGACGCGTTTCTCCAGTCATGCCTCGTGAACGTGAAGGTTCCCTATCACAGACATAGATTTCGTGCTCCAGCACATTACAACACGTGGAAATTGTCTTTTTACTAGTGCAACATTTCTTGGAAGTGTTTTATTATTCTCGGGTAAGAGACTACGAGTGCATTTTGAAGTAGAATACTTCTCTCAGGAAGTTCGGCTACATAGGGATGTGAAATGAAAATCTTAAACCGAAAAAAGTGAAAAATATGTCCAATTTCAAATGCTAATAAATCGGTTAGTTTTCGATGGATTTCCTTCGTTATTGCAGCAATCGATTAGAAAATCTTCTAAGATTCCTACCAAATGCAGGAAATTGCAATTTTATTATTCGTACTATTGTACTATTGAAAATAGTCAAGCCTTGTCAAAGCACAAAATTCGACCTCTGATTGGTCGTTATACGATTGCTTTCCCATTATTTGGCCTATATAAGAGGCTTCATCAGATATTAAACAAAGATTTCATCAGATATTAAATTGAACAACTGAAATTTGAAGAACACAAATGAATATTTAAAGAGTTAATATTTTCTCGTTTTGCGCTATAATCCAAAGTTAATTATCTTAATCCCCATGCATACTCTGACTACGTTTGCGTCGCTTAGTGGTTGGCTACGGCTATGCAGAACGCAAATGTCGGCGCGATGTGATTCGGCAAGACGAAATGTGTTGAAATGTATAGCTCTACTTCGTCGTAAAAAGAGCTGTACATTTCATCACGGTAAGGCGAATCGCATAGCGCCGCCATTTGCGTTCTGCATAACTGTAGCTTTTGTTCCGTTCCCGTTTAATGATGTCGTATTAAATGTGCATATTGAAATTTGGCAGCACTTCAACTTCTCATTTGCGCAAAATTTTAAAAATGTTCAATAAACTTCATTCAAAATATCAAACAAAGAGAAATTACAATACTGCCAATGAACGGTCAACGTTTATTTACTAGAAAAAATGACTGACACGCAAGTAACGGGGTTATCTTTCTTGCAAAAGTATTCTACTTCAACTTGCGGTCGTGGCTTTGCATACAACCTTCCTGTGATTTTTTTTTTCTTTTAGATCTGCCATCTTTTTCGCGTAACGGAAAGTGTACAGTGCGTTTGTGTATTTTAATTCACTTGAACTGCGAAGTCAATTTAATTGTTATAGCCTAACTTACACTTACGTTCAACTCTCACTGTCAGTTCGAAGTTCTTAATCAACACTATTTGTTTCAACCTCAGTCCGAGATCGAAGTAGGCCGTGGCCGGATTTGGACGTCAAAATTTTCGCTCGCGTGATATTTTGGAAGAAAATTTGTTTAACAGGATAGTGCGTGTAAGTTACAGGTGTTATTGCGAAGTGGGTTTATTCGGGAATGTTTGTTGTTTTGTGCTTGTTGCGGAATATTCACTTAAGTTCCGTGAAGAATCATTGATGAACTGGCTGAATTGGCATATGGAATGGTACTACGCCACCGTAGTCTGCAGCGGGTTCTGTATTACTTCTCATGACTGTGCGGTTTGAAACTGACAACAAGGCTAGCTGGATAATGTGTGCGGTTTTGTTCTACGTGTGATTTTGGTGAAAAAGTTGTTTTCTTATTAGTGTAATTGGTCAAGTTTTTCGGTTCAGGTTCTACTGCTGCCCGGGAATGTGCAAAAAGAAGCCAGCGGATCGTCATGAAGCAGATAAGTGGCATTTTTATTCATAGTGTTTTTGAAATGCTTTGTTTTTTGTTTGTTTTGAAATCGCACTTGGAAGGAATTGAAGATAGGTCGAAAAAGATCGTTTTTGGGATTGCGTCTTGGGCTTACTAAAGAGCGCTCGAAGCGCCATCAACATCCAGATAGAACAGCATTGTTATTTAGAAATGTCAGGTGAATGAGGTTCCGAAAGTCATAAGAAGTACTCGAAACAAAGATAATTTCGTAGTTAGCGTCAAATGGTATGATTCGTTATGCACGGAGGGGGAATGTAATCGTTAACATTTTGAGTGATATTTGTCGATAATTGACAACTTAAATTCAGGCGCATATGTGAGAGAAAGTCGTCCATGGCAGTCCTATTGAGGAAGTCATATACAAACGTGAACTGTTTTACAATTCAGTTTCACACCGTTTCACTTGCGATGTGCCCGTTCAGGAGGGTCGGGTTCCGAGTCGAAATGTGGCACCAAGGCTTTGCTTTTTTCGATTTTCCTATGTTGCATATAACTTAAAGCCGCGACCCAGATTCTCATGGCTTAAGGGGTTATATACCTTTTTGGTCGAGAAAAATGAGGGAAGTTTGAATCTATTTTTAAGCGCATAGCATCATTTTCATTGCATCAAAGAGGTATTTTTCTGAAAGTACAGTTTATCAACAACAAAAAAAAATACGTTCGATTTTGAGGACTATGGTGCAGTAATGATAGCCAAAATCTTATGCTTCACTTTTTCGATTTTTATAGCTTTTGGGCAGATGTTTTATATAATACGTTCCAATTATGACTGGTTCGGCATTTTGTTAATAAACTTGAGACTATATATTGGTCAATATGGATAACTTCGTTTTTAAATTATTAAGGCTTTGTATGCATGAAACTTTGCCAATTTTTCTATTAAATAGGTAACATTCACATCGAAATGTCGTATCGCCGAGTGTCTGCGTCGGTAGAAGGAAAAATAGCGGTCGTGCGTAATGCTTCGGTGTAAACCGCGTTTCGGGTTCGGGAGAGTTTTGCTCATATGAACGTTTTCGAAATTAAGTGATTTCGCGGAGTTTACCCAGATGCTTGTTCATGTCTCACCGAAGATTTCGTTCGGTCGATAAATATCGTGACTAACGAAAACGCGATGTATACCTTCCAAAGAATCGCGGCCAACGTGTACTCGAGATTAACAAATAGCTGGTTGCTACAAGTGGTAAAGGCTACTTCACGCGCGTCGTACGCAGAGGATCGCGGTGTTTGGCAAGAAAGATACTCATGGTTCGTTTCCGTAATAAGCGCGCATCATTTTTATATTCCGTTTTTCAGGTGTGTTTTTCGCGGGATCGTTTTTTTAGAGCAGACGAAGTGAATACGAGAGACGTCGTTAGTCGATCTGTTATATAGAAAATATCCGGTTGACCGAACCTAGAGAGACTCCGTGTTTATACATTTCAAGTGGCCTATTTTTAGATAGATCAACAACGCGCAATAGCTTTCGGTATAAAGAGGATCACCTTACGAGGAGATATCCGATCATTTGAAGTTGTCTCGAGTCGGTCAAAGATCCAGTATCCTTGCGTACGATTTATTGTTGCGGTGTTACATTTTCAAACTGAATAAGTTCGAATCGCATTATGAATATCGTGGCGGATGTAATGAACTCAATGGCGCGACACTTGTTGTAAAGAACCCGACGCTCGAAATCAGCGCATCGTTCACCAAAACGAACCCTGCTGTATACCTTGCCCTTTCTCCAACATCCCAGTGATTTCTCGTGGAAGTGCAGAGGTGTTCTCGGCTTCCATAAAGCGAGTATCACGTCAACATTTTCCTATACAAACTCCTTCTTTGACCTGCATTCGGATGCGGCCGGCGCTGGTATTGCCTGATAAATATATTAAGGTCACCAGTTTTTACACATTGAGGATGCATGTTGGTCCCAAGCATCATCTATTGGTTCTCTGTGTAATTACTGCTGATCTGGCAATAACGGAGTAGCAACCGCGGGCGGTCAATCATGCTCATGCTCATGCTCAGTCAGATTTTTTTTTTTTTTAATCTTGCGTTTTGCTTTTGATCGCTGCGTTTTTGTATTTACACGCTAAATGTTTAATGCGGTGTTTGTCCCTCTTCTATTCACACGTCACTTGTTTCTTATACACTATAATCCCTACAATAATATAATAATATCGACTTCATGCACAGTCTTTGACAATAAACATTTGGGCTGGTGACTGATTACACTGTTGGAAAATTTAGGGTTAATGCTAAACCAACTTAAATCTGAACAATAATTTTGGGAGCATTGATTTATCTACACTAACAAAAAGTAACATTTAACAATAATCTACAGAAAAACTCACAAAACGTATAGCACGCATGTGTTATAAGTTTATTGTTCCGATTTCATCGGTAACACTCATTGACACATTTTTTTGTTGAGGTTTTAACCGGTGGTCATTCACCACCCGAAAAAAATAACATCAAAAAAACCTTGAAAGTTGCTGTAATTGTACATAGTTTTACCATAATTAAACTATGATTTTCATTGTAAATACATCAATTTTACATTAAATATCATTGTCCAAAACAATAAAAAACATTGTTTTTGCCATTTTTACCATGAAAAAGGGGGGTTGTTATGTATCTTAACAGCATTTTTTCAGGCGTTTTTCCCATACATTTAGCAGTCACTGACAATGTTTTTCATGGTAAAATTATTGTCGGCGGTAGATTCAACAACAAAAACGTTGTGCATTTACTGTTCTCACTGCAAAATTTATCGTAAATTTTTTTTCGGGCAGTCAATAATAACTATGTTATATTGCATACTGTTTAAGCAACATCAAACAATGGATTATAACTAGTTTATTCGTAGAACATTCTGATTGAAAACAAGGAATCAAGGCGGCTTGAGGTCAATGCTATTCAATTTCAATTGAAGTAAATTAAGAGTGCATACGCTTTAACAAACAAGTTCTTGAGTCGCATTTTCATCGGTGCTGTCTGAGATTGTCATTTTCGGATGTCAGTTGCGGTTGTCAGTTGGAGCGCAAAATTCTAATTTTTCTCTGAAATCACAATATCGCCCTTTACTATACGCCATGTTTACGTTATGTGACGTCACACCCCGCGCAGAAATGCCTTAGATTCCGTCACATAGGATTTTGTCACACGGAACATTTTTTAGTCCGAAAGAAAGTAAGCCTTCTGTTGAATGAAATGAAAAACAGGTAGAGTGTAAAACCGGGACACGACCGTCTGTCGTTGTCCCCTAAAACAAGATTTGTAAAGAAAGCAGGAAAGATTTTGAAGAAAGACCGCGAACGGTTCTGCTAAGCAAACGATGGCGAAACATTTGGTTTCCTTGACAGAAGACCGCGAAATGCTCTGGCAACATGCTAGGTAAGAATGTATCAACAGATTATGCAATAGGTGGCATAGAACTTCGCGCAGCATTCTGCTGTGCCACAGTCATGTAAACTCAAATAGAATAAACATTTTGTTATAAGCAAAACAGAAGCCGGTTCAACGGTGTTGATGCTCTCGCATGCGTTCTATCGTACATGCGGTACTAGATTATAAGTTTAGAGCTTAAGGTAAATGGTAAACAGAGAGTGGAGAAAGCCTCACACTCTGAGTTACCTGCAGGGTATATTTAAGCAGTGATGTACAAAATAAAAGTTAATTATCATCAGCTTTAATCTGGTGTATTAATTCCGCGCCAATTGCGCGTGCAGGGATATCTAGAAGAAGAAGTCCCTGGTAGGATATACCCTACATTATTTGGTGACAGCGTAGACAAGAACTTACCTCATTTAATTTCGTAGGCCAGTGGCAAGAACGAGTGAAAGTTTGTGTATATGCGGTAAAAAGTTTAAAAAAAGTAGAACTCAAAGTTATGAGAATTTACAGAACTAATAAACCTCGAAAAGGAACACGGAGGTGTGAAAAAAATTAAAAAGAAGAAAGAACCCACAATATGCGATTTAATATTAATTAGCTAAACAGCGGTGAAGTGAGTGAGATCGTACATTCGCAATTCAAAAAAAGAACACAAGAAAAAAGAAAAAAATATAAACACAGGCAGTAAGTGACTTATTAACAATCAAATTGGAACAATCGGCAACAACTGTGAATTACCGTGTTAAGAAGGTGCGGAAGTTATATAGTGGGAATTAAAGGTGAGATGTCAACGACGATGACCGGCTCTGTTACAAGGATACTCGGGTGAGTGAGTCTTTTTCTTTTTGACACCCAGCACATTGCAAAAGCTAGAGTTGAGGTTTTTTTACTTAAAAAGCGGGTGTAATTCCTCCAGAAACACATAGTAAGAAAAATTTGGGTTTAAATAATATCGCACATTATTAATAATAATCGTGGTACATCAGAAGCAGCGGAAATTTTAAACGGGAGAATATATATTGTTTTTTTTTTTTTCACGAGACATGCAATATTCAAATTGAATGGCTGTCCACTGAACACGTAACATATCGTTCAACGCAGGAAAATTTATGAATTTACAAAGGGAGCGATAAAATTCAGTCAAGTATAAGCCATTCAGGAGCTAGTGACAATAGAAGAGAACGACGGAAAGACACACATTAAGAAGCACAAGTGACCTCGGACACTACATTAGGTGAAATACATCGTGTCAGATTATTCCCCATAATTACAACGAGGTTCCTCATTGATTCATAATTATTTTGATTTACTGGTTTTATCAAGTATACTTGGGTCGAAAGGCCAGTTTGTATAACAATCAATTCGCGCCGCTGCTGCGCGGGTGATTTTATTTTTTCAAACAGCAAGTAATAAAGCTCTCGACACGACAAAGTGCACGCAAGCGATTCTCGTTCACTTGCCCAACGTAATACAGTCGCCGTTCGATAACTGCAAGACTTTTAACTGCAACGCTTTTTAACTGCAAGACCGATAGCTGCAACAACTTTGCAGTTATCGGACCGCAATCCGTCAAATCTGATGTCAAAGTCATATTTGACATTGAAGTGACAGATCTCGCAGGGGGATTTTAAAAGCATTCGAAAATGAAAATTGTTGGATCTCTGTAAACATTTCATTTTCTTTCGATTTCGTTTACTTGTTGTCTCTTCATTCTAGATGGGAGATAATAGATCTCCCCTATTAATCAATGAAGCAAAATCACCATGTTATGTGGTTTACTTTCCGTAATTATTATAAGGGTTTTCTCTTATAATACTATCCCTTGTGCATTGTTTGGCTAGCTTTCACTACTC
Source organism: Wyeomyia smithii (assembly GCF_029784165.1). Taxonomy (NCBI): domain Eukaryota; kingdom Metazoa; phylum Arthropoda; class Insecta; order Diptera; family Culicidae; genus Wyeomyia; species Wyeomyia smithii. The sequence goes on from NC_073696.1 coordinate 158,819,152, forward strand.
AGTGTGGCAGTGCATAGTAGATCACAAACAATATTTTGTGACCATGCGTTTAATAGACCATTTTACGAACCGACAGGTGTCACGGATCCTGCTGACATTGATGTTGCTTTTACTTAAGTTATGTCAGCGGTTCCGAATTTTCTTTCAAAATTTCATTCATGAATTGAGTTTAGGAACGTCTCGTAAAATAGTTTATTGTAGTGATGAACTTTATTTTCGCCTACATATTGTTTGTGTAAAGAAGTTATTAAAACGCAATAAATTATGATGCGGAAATATGAATACCAAATTGATTAATCGAAAAGCTTGCCTATTTTAGTTTGCTGCTATTTTTTGCCACTATTCCATTAAAAAAATACATTTCGACATCATTGAAAACAACAATGGTAGTGACGGACCCTCCTCTAAATTTTGGCATGTGTCAAGTTTTGCAGTTATCGAACGGCATTCGATAACTGCCATGTAAACATGTTGCAGTTATCGAACGACGACTGTAATTGAAGCGGCAAACCGGGGGGCAAACTAACTGAGTGAGAGAGACGCGCTAGTAGCAGTATTCAACTAACTGAGTGAGAGAGACGCGCTAGTAGCAGTATTCAACTACGCGAGAGTCTTGTTTTGTTTTCCTCTCTTTAGCACATAAAGTTGCAGCGCTCACCAAGTCGGGGGACACTCGCAATACTCAACGACGTTCGTTGGTCAAGGCCAAGGTCGTATTTTGTAAGCATCTATTTTAATGGCCGATGGTAGAACGTTTTGCTACCATAAGCAAGGAGAACCTGGTGGCTCACCAGTAATACCCCGTTCACACTACACCGCATATCACCTGATATCAGGCGATTCGTGCTATCGAGGCTATTTCACCATCCATATTACCTGATATCCCATACAATCGAGCTGTCAACGGATATCACCTCGGCTACATGCTATCGCGGATATCATGTTCGAAAACCAATAATAACCACAATTCGAGCAGTTGGCAACACGACCAAAAGACTTTTGACGCAACCCTACAAATTTCGAACTTCGCGTTGCATGCGAGAAAAAAGGAAAGAAATATTTTAATATTTTTGCTATTTTCATCCCGCACATGTTTACAATTGCATATGAGAGTTCGCTTTGGTGCGAGCCAACTCGCTGACATCTCTATCCCAATCTCATTGCTCTTGTTGCCTTGTTTTAGCTTTGACCTGTTTTTGTTTTCTTCTCTTTTCAATTAGCAAAACAAATGTCAAATTATATCAGCTGCAGCTCACTCTAATGTGAACGGTCGAGGTGATATCCGATATCATCTGGCGATATCAGGTGATATCCGGCGTAGTCTGAACAAGGCATAACGGTGAAATGCTAAAAGGGTAAAAATATGGATTCATCAATAAGCGCAACGCTCGCAGCGATGATGACAAATCCGATATCTAATGTTGAAATTTTACGTTAGAATATCATTTCATGAATGAGGAATGGCACTTTACGCCATCTAATGTAAACATTTACAATTTCTGATTAGTTTAATTACACCACAGATAACAGACATCCAAGCTAGTTTCGCTTCATGTGTAAAAAGATTCAACGGTTTTTTAGCATGTCGCAATACGCAATATGGTGGCGCTAAGAACACTTAGTAGTCAACGATTTAATAAAATCGATAGTTTTTCAGCTTTTATCGATAGTATCGCAATAAGAAGGGTTGCGGTTTTTAATGTAAAAATTTCGAGCAGTCGTAATTTGTACACAATCGACAATTTTATTCCTTCCCAGCTCAAATTTACGATAAATATGTTTGTTTTAATGTTGATTTGAAAAAAAAACCCACCTTACAAAATCAGTGTTATATCATTGCAAAAACAGCGACTCTATAACCTGTGATAATGTTCATGCGTCTGGCAGCTTTGACTGTAATCTAGCGCTGCCATCACTAAACTGGTTAGTGTCGCAAGTTGCAGAAAGATGGCGTTAGCATTCCAAACGAGTAAAAGTTTGAAATCTTACACACGATTTCTGGAGTTTTTTGTTCTAGCTTGGATGTCTGTTATCTGAGATTACACTAAATAAAAATGATTTTTTTATAATCATTTGATTATTATGAAAACCTAAAATTATTTATTTAATTGATAAAGATGAACGTTGAAGCTTTGACACCAAATGGTTCGAACCTTGGTGTCCAGATTTTTTGATGGCGCGACGAAGAAATTAGAGTCGGTCACGCTACGTTATCACATTTGGTCAACAGAATCGTTTGTGATACCTAGGAAAAAGAGGAAGAAGGCTACATAAGCCTTTTATAGTCATATAGTATTTATTCCGCAGTACTTTTTATTATTTTTGAGGAATATATATAAAATTTTATATTCATAATGGAGTACACGTTTCCAAAAGCAGATGCCATGCAGTGCATCCCAGAATTTGATGGATCGTTAGACGAACTAGAAGCGTTCGTTTATCATATCGAGCATTTTGCTCGGGAGATACCAGAAGGAGTATCACACGCTCCACTGGTTTACATTGTTCTATTAAAACTAAAAGGCAGAGCTGCTGCCGCAATACATAGAATAAACGCAAAACATTGGCCACAGCTTAAGCAGAATTTATTAAAGGAATTTGGGGATATTATACGCATCGAGGCAGTTTTAAATCAAGTAGAAACATTGAAACAGGAAGCGAATGAGACCTTTCCTGATTATAAAAAAAAAATATTGAAAACTAAGGAGCAAATCGACTCCTACGAAACTAATTGTACGAAGTCATGCATGGTAGTTAGTCTTCGATTACATTTCATGGCGGGTTTGTGTGACACCGCATTGAAAGAAGCTGCTCAAGGTAAACGAGCATTAAAGTTAGAAGAGCTGCTAGACGACGTAGAGGATTACTACCATGAGCGTAATCACATCTCGGAAATAGGAAATAGAATACAGGGCCAAGAATTGGTCGAAGGACAGCCCGATGCGCTTAGACAATTTAATAGTAGCAGAAATATTTTTACAATTAATCACAAAGACGTTGATTATAGCAACAGCCGTCTTGGAAGAAATGAATATTATAATTACAAAAATAGTGATAGAATAATTTACAAGCAAAACAATTATAACAATATATGTGGGTCTAGCGATGGTAATCGATCCAAATACAATTATCGCACAGTGCGTTCATACCGGCGGAGCCAAGGGGACTACGCCCATGGTTGGAAATATAATGATTATGGACAAAATCGACCAACTGATAGGAGGTACAGGAATTCGTATACCCGGATGCCTCAGAAAATGCTTATGGTAGCCAACATTAATGAAAGAAGTAGTAATTTTCAAAAAGAAGGTATTTTGGATCCTGTTGCACAGGCGTATTTTAACGAGGATTTAGCAGAAATTTGCGAAAATGTTGACTGGCGGAGATGTACCGATGAGCCCAGCAACATAGGTCGACTCGCTGACAACTCCGGGACGCAACGACTCTAGCATTGTGGAATCCTCCGAACCCCCCACCGCAGTCGTGCCACTGGCGCCAGCGCTCAACAGTCGTCCCGGTCCTGCGTGTGGTAGCGGGGAACGGGGCTTCCAAAATGTTAGTCACGGTAAGTACACTTCCGTTTCTTCCGCATGCACTACTGATCCGCACTACGCTTCCAGATCACAGAGTAACACCGTAAAAAATTATCTGACTGTGTACTACCAGAACGTGCGGGGCCTACGTACCAAAACAAACGAGCTGAGACTGTTGCTTTCCAGTTGTGACTACGATGTCCTAGTCTTCACTGAAAACCTGGCTCCGACCTGACATCATTGATTCGGAGTTGTCATCCGACTACTCCTTATGTAGATGTGACCGCAGTGAGCGTACCAGTGAACTATCGCGGGGTGGTGGTGGGCTTATTGCAATCAAAAATAACATCACAAGCACTTTGATTTCACTGCCGAACAGTAGCCATCTTGAGCAGGTTGCTGTTAGGGTCCACCTTCCAAGTCGCTCACTTTACATCTGCTGTATATACTTACGGCCAAATTCCAGAGCTGATGTGTACGCTGCTCACTCTGCAGCAATCGGGGCAATGTCTGATCAGGTCGACAATACTGACGTTATAATGGTGCTAGGGGACTACAACCTCCCACACCTAAGATGGCAATGTGACGCGGATCTGAACGGTTATTTGCCCAGCAATGCATCGTCTGAACAACAGATAGTACTTACTGAAACACTACTCGCCTGTGGTTTAGTTCAATTGAACAATCTCACAAATGTGAATGGGCGCTGGCTGGACTTGCTCTTCAGTAACATGCCGGATGAAGTCGAAGTAGACGAGCCCCCACACCCGCTGCTACCAGTTGATTGTCATCATAGACCATTCGTTGTATTGCTCGATGCTCGTTGCGATGTGTTAAATGCTGCGAATCGACCAGCCGAAGTGGAGCTAAATTTCAGGCGGTGCGATTTTGATGTGCTGAATAATGCTCTTGCCTCTATCGACTGACAACAGCATCTGGTTAACGAATCCGTCGATTTGGATATGTCTACTTTCTATGATAAACTGCTTGAGGTAATCAACACACATGTTCCGCTTGTACGTCGTGCGCCCCATTCATCAACTCGCAGGTCTTGGTGGACTCCCGAACTTCGCCACTCAAGGAACATGCTTCGTAAAATGAGAAAAAGCTTCTTCAAGTCGAAAACCCAAGAAAACCGTAGGGTGCTTCGGAATATGGAAGCTACGTATAAGAATCTTCTTGCTGATACTCACAGGGCGTATTTGCAAAATGTACAACAAAACCTAAGGCAAAATCCGGCCTCTTTCTGGAAATATGTAAAGTCACTTAAGGCTGGCCCTAGAATACCGTCCAGTTTACAACATGCGAGTAAAACCTCAAATACGGCTGATGAAGCTGTTGAATTATTTTCCGACTTCTTCCAAAGTGTCTATAGTACATCGTCCCCTGCGATACGTCCCGAATGCTTCCAGAGTGTGAATTCGTATGACATAAGTCTACCAGAAATAAGGTTTTCGATTGGAGAGGTTCGAAAAGCACTGGAAAATGTCGACACCACAAAAGGCGCTGGAGCGGACGGGCTTCCGCCTCTACTTCTCAAAAATTGCGCAGCATCACTGGCTCATCCTGTTTCATGCCTCTTCAACTTATCGCTCTCTTCGAAGGTCTTCCCAACGGTCTGGAAAACCGCACGCATTGTACCGATTCTCAAAACTGGCAATATTCACCACGTCAACAATTATCGTGGCATATCAATACTATGCCTACTTGCGAAGATATTCGAGTCGCTAGTTCATGTCGTGCTATATAGAGTAGCACGACCGCTTATATCAAAATACCAACACGGGTTTGTGCAACAAAGGTCCGCAACCTCCAACCTGTTGTGTTATACAAACTCACTATTACCTGAAATTGAGAACAGAAAACAAGTCGATGCTGTCTACGTCGATTTCTCTAAGGCTTTTGATGTTGTACCACACGGTTATGCCATCGAAAAACTTAAACGTATGGGGTTTCCAGAGCACATCACCGAATGGCTACACTCATACCTCACTAACCGTAAAGCCTCAGTCTGCGTGAACTCCGTGTGTTCCAAAGAGTTCGTCCTCACGTCTGGTGTCCCACAGGGAAGCGTACTGGGTCCGCTTATATTTGTCTTGTTTGTAAACGACATATGCACTAGACTGAAGTCCCAGAAGCAGATGTTTGCTGATGACCTCAAATTCTATAGAGTAGTATCGGCACCTCTGGACTGTCTGGCTTTGCAAGACGACATCAACGAACTTTCGCTATGGTGTTCACAAAATGGCATGAAAATGAACGCAGCGAAGTGCAAAATTGTCTCATTCACAAGACGCTCTGACTCTGTAAACCATACATATTACATCGATGGTAACGTCCTGGAGCGGGTCACTTCTGTTCGCGATCTAGGAGTCACAATAGACTCTAAACTCCGATTTCATGATCATGTCTCAATCATTGCAGCCAAAGCGTTTGCAGTGCTCGGACTCATTCGAAGGCAGTCGCGCCATTTCACTGATGTATACACTCTCAAAACCCTCTTCTGTGCATTGGTTCGGAGCATCCTTGAGTATGCAGTTCAAGTCTGGGCACCATACCAACTAGCGCACGCCGTGAAATTAGAGCGGATACAAAAGCAGTTCATTCGGTATGCTTTACGCCAACTACCGTGGAATGATCCGGTGAATTTACCTGACTACACCGCGCGTTGCAGGCTTCTTAATTTAGAAACTCCGTCGAATCAAGCTGCAGAGAACGTTTATTTTCGACATAAAAGAAAATGTTATTGACTGTCCAGAACTGTTAAGACACATCAATTTTAATGTACCCCCGCTAGCCCTCCGAAGTTATCCCACGATTAATTCACCTTTCCGAAGAACTAGTTACGGACGTGATAGTGCATATAATGCATGTCTGAAAGCATATAACGATGTCAGTGACCTCCATGAACTGGGTATGACGAAAACGGCTTTTAAAAATAGAATTAGAAATTAGAATAAGCTATAATTAGTCTGTCCGATTTTTATTCGAAGACGAGAAACAATAAACAATCAATAAACAACATAGAAATAGCCGATTGGAGGACCGCATGCAATCACATTAGAGACAACAGTGCTTGTGTGGCTAATGCCTTGTTCAGACTACGCCGGATATCACCTGATATCGCCAGATGATATCGGATATCACCTCGACCGTTCACATTAGAGTGAGCTGATATGATTTGACATTTGCTTTGGTAATTGAAAAGAGAAAAAAACAAAAACAGCTCAAAGCTAAAACAAGACAACAAGAGCAATGGGATTGGTATAGAGATGTCAGCGAGTTGGCTCGCACCAACGCGAACTCCCATATGCAATTGTCAACATGTGCGGGATGAAAATAGCAAAAATATTAAAATATTTCCTTCCTTTTTTCTCGCATGCAACGCAAAGTTCGAAATTTGTAGGATTGCGTCAAAAGTCTTTTGGTCGTGTTGCCAACTGCTCGAATTGTGGTTATTATTGGTTTTCGAACATGATATCCGCGATAGCATGTAGCCGAGGTGATATCCGTTGACAGCTCGATTGTATGGGATATCAGGTAATATGGATGGTGAAATAGCCTCGATAGCACGAATCGCCTGATATCAGGTGATATGCGGTGTAGTGTGAACGGGGTATAACCGAGTATATTAAGATGTCAGAGGGTACTTAATGTTAACCCTACTGGCTAGGCAGAATGTGAAATTTACGTTGAACCTGATCTTAGAAACAGGTGCATGTGCGAATATAATTAATGCACGCATTGTAAACTTTCTGAATGTACCGGTAAATACACAGGATGTAACCACTTTTGGAGGTATCGGCCGAAACATTGTGCGAACCTCAGGTACAATTACATTGGATTTAATAGTCGGAGACTTTTTGATCCCGACGCAATTTAATATACTAGAAAATTTGCCAAGCGACGGATTAATCGGAGCAGAATTCTTAAAGAAGCATACGCTTCAAATAGGAAATAATTTTGATTATATAGTGTTCAAAAAACACGGAAACAGAAGTCCGGACGACTTGAGTCCGTGGAGTATGTCCAAAGAGGAAGTCCTTAGTCGACATGTTTATGTGGCAGCCAGAAATAGAGTTATGGTGCAGAACGAGTTGCGAGATACTAGCATGACTGAGGATGACGTAGACAGAAACGAAATAAATAAAGAGCACCAAACATATCGGGATGAAGAGCCGAAGAACAATTTTCTTGACTCGAAGAATACTATAATGCTCGAGTTAGACCTAGACTCGAGGCTTGACTATGACCTGTTGGACCACAAGCTGACACCAGAGTCAAAAGGTATTGCAAGAATTGAAAAACTACGGCAAGTGTTAAATTTAGCGCACTTGCCTGAGAGGGAATTCAAGACAGTAAAGAATATGATTCAAAGATATGCAGATATTTTCTTTTTCGAAGGCGACAGGTTAACCACTACTGACGCCGCCGTACACACGATAGAAACTTCATCGGAGGTGCCTAACAATAAGCGCAATATAGATTTCCGGAGGCCACGAAACGGCACATTAATAAGGAAATCGATGAAATGAGAGCGCAGGGTATTATTAGACCCAGCACTAGTCCCTGGAATGAACCGGTGTGTAGGTTATAACCTACCAGGGAATTCTTCTACTAAATATCCCTGTACGCGCCTTTGGCGCGGAATTAATACACAAGATAACGGTGGACTAACTGACTTTATTTTTCGTACATCACTACTTAAATATACCCTACCGGTAACTCAGGGAGAGAGACTTTTCCCCTTCGATCCGGTCACCACATACCTAGCTGTTCTATACTGGCCTATGGCATGTCTTGGCCTGTCTCTTTCTCGTGCTTAACTTTTAGTACATACAATTAACTACTTGAGAGCGCTATAACATGTGCTCCAAAACACGTGCGCTAGCGTGAGCGCTACGAACCCGCGCGTGAGCATGGGCGACGCTGAGCGACGCTACCGTTTGTCGAGTTCTTTTTTGTTTATTCAATGCCTCGGTGGCTTTAGTGACTATTCATCGCGGAAGACAAAGTGCTATCGCCAACGCTTGCATAGCAGAACCGTTCGCGGTCTTTCTTCAAGATCTTTCCTGCTTTCTTTACAATTGGTCTTGTTTTTGGGGGACAACGGCGGACGGCCGTGTCCCGCTTTTACACTCTACCTGTTTTCATTTCATTCAACAGAAGGCTTTACTTTCTGACTAAGCTAGAATGTACCGTATGACAAAATTCTGCGTGACGGAACATAAGGTATTTTCTGCGCGGGTGTGACGTCACATCTGCCACCCCGCCTAGTTGGCCATTATCTAGAAGAGATGATGGTCACATGGTCCGTTCTGACGGCCGATAGGTGTGTTTTTCATAACAAATATTTTTCGCGTTTTTATGCTACAATATACATATTCGTTTTCATGATATTCCTTCTTCCCTTTGCACGTAAAAATCAATTAATTACAATAGTGATACATATCATTTCTACATAAATTAACGTTTTCAGACATGGATTTTCTTCATAACAAATTGACAAATGTTCGCTCGCCTGGTGCGCTGCGCCTTGTAGATATCCGCTGCTTGGCTGTCGGATTCAAGCGACGGGTTACAGGGGGTTTGAAACGGGAGGGTGCGTCTGGCAGTAGAGGTTCTCATCGGTTGTTTGTGATGTCATCCTCGCGAACTCATCTTTAAGGCTTCATCGGGTTATTTTCAATAGTTCAATGGTTATCATTGCACTTTAATTTAAGGCTGCAGTTCAGCTGCTTGTTTTACGATTGTTCAGAGTGTGTTGTTGAACTTTAATGTTGGGTTAGTCGTGTCCCTTTGACATAGATCGGCTGTATTTTTGTTTGGCTTATAGTATTGTTACGCGTCGTGTGGCGAAAAGATTTGCGATTGCCACTGGCTCAGTTTCACAATGCAGTCACTTGGTTTATCATCTTTAACTGTCTGCGCGGGGTGTCCAATTACCCGCTAACATATGTGCGCACACTATCAAATCGTAGTGCGGAAAGAACATAGTTGATTAAACACGAGCAAAATTTTATAGCGTCATTTTACTTGTTTGGCTTTGACCTCGAATCCTTATTTGTAGAAGTCAATAACTCTCTATGAGTAATATATATTTGGAGCAAATTATTACTCCCTCCTTTGCATAGTTTGATGTATTCGTCTTCGCGCTGAAGTCTCGATTCAGGTTCGACCATGAGCCGCTTTGATTGAGTTCTGTTACACATCTGGCCTCTTCAGGGGTCAAAAACTGGATACTGCTCGTCTCCTCTTGGTAATATCGTTTGGCTTTACCTCCATCTCGACCATAGACACCCGCCGTTCAACTCCCCTCGCAACCGTCTGCTTTCCTTTTCGCGCTGTACTGGGCATCATGGTATGCCCCATCTCGACATCCGTTGTAATCACCTCGGTCGTCTTCGATGATCAGGAACTCGTCTCGTTGTCAATTCTTAGATGCTAGTTGCCCTACTTAGCAAGTGGTGCATAATTTTTTTGCCATTATTTCATCAATTCTTTTTTTCGTTTTGTTACTTTTTCCACTTGCTGTTTAAAATTACTGTTCACTCGCGTACGGGCTTCATTCTACACATTCTACATTCTATTATCTACCCTAGGCTTCTACTTACAATCTAGGCCCGTATTTCTCTTCTTGTTCGGATGACATAATATGGTTTTTCCCCCCTACTAAGTTGTACATCATTTGTATTAGATTTGATTTAGTATTTCAGTATTTGATTCATCTGATTTTACAAATATAACATTCAATTGTGCATTGTTTACTTCTTTTCCATTATGCACTCTCTTAACTTTGTTATTTGATGTTTTTTTTTTTTTTCATTTGAAATCATTTCGACACATATTTATCCATTTATCTGTATTAGGCTTTTACTTTCCGCTTCAAAATATCAGTTTAACTTGTCTTGTGGCCCATTATTAACGCTTTTGTTTTTCATCAAAAAGAGTTCAAATAACTTTCTTCAATTTAAAAAAAATAGCATCAATTCGTTGCTTTGGTTACATATTTTCTTCATTTTGCGTTCTTTCCAAATATTTTCCTCCTTCTTCTTATAACAGTTTTCAATAAAATAAATCTGTTTCCGCACAATGTATTATTTTTTCATTTCTCTATTTTGGTTTCATCATGTTTTCATCGAACAAACCGCATTGGTTCAATCTTTTCTTTTCCTTTGTCAAGTATTTCCTGTCTGATTCATAAATAACTCTTTTCATTGTACAAACCGCGTTGTAAATATTTAGCGTTTTCTTCTGTCTTCGTTTACAATGTTCATCTAATAACTGGCGTGTTCTTAACACCTCATATCATCTTCTATTTGCACCTAAAATGACCCGTCACTTTCTCATCTGCTTTATTCTTTAATTTTTTGCATCTCTTTTTGAATCTGTAATTATTTAATTTTCGATTTGTCTCTTGCTACTGTCATACTTACACTACTTACACTTCTCCTGGTATGCAGTAGTCTGCATATTTCCTCTCCCCCTTCCATCCGAAGGTGCGACCGCCCGCTCTAGTAATTCCTGAAAGATAAGAAGGTTAGGAAATAAAAGAAAAATCTCGCACACTCACTCATTCTGGGTTAATTACTCCCTTGTTTACTCTTTCAGTCAGCATTCACCTCAACCATTCCCGGTTAATTACTTCCGATGTATACACTCACACAACCTTAACTAATGAAAGAATAGTTGGAATCCCTTAAAGTCAGTAGTCTTTTCGTCTGGAAAGTTCAGCCCTCTTTTCAAATGTCTTTCCTAGTTCTATTGTTGTCTCCATCGCAAAAATTAATCCCAATACAGCATCCATCGATTTTCTTCTTCGTTTTCCTATTAAGCCAATAGCTATCAAACCTCGTTTTCATGAGGTCTTTTGTCCACTATAATTTCTTTCCCATGTTAACATTTGCATTTTACAAAAGAAAACAAATGCTGTTCTAAATTCTTTCAACTCTTTTTATCCATTACAACCATCCAGATCATTCTAGTAATGTGAATTCCCCAAGTTTTTTGTTTATTTAACCTTTATCGGCGGGGTTCCTCGTCCCTCACGCCTTCATTCGTATTTGAATTTTTTCAACTGTGTCATGCCATGCCACTAATATCATCAAAGGCTGTATATCTTTTTCGGCGACTTATTCCATTTCTTCACGCCTTTACTTTAGTATGCTTTCTTCCGTTTGGTTCTGCCTATTAATTCCCGTCAATGAAATCATTCATCTTTTTCGGCGACTTTTCGTATTTCTTCACGCCTTTACTTCAGTATACTTTTTCCCGTTTGGTTCTGTTTATGGACTCCCGTCAATAAAATCATTCATATTTTTCGGCGACTTTTCGTATTTCTTCACGCCTATATTTTACTTTTACCTTACTTTTTCATACAGTTTTAGGTGCTTGCTATTATAACTCATGCCATCCAATATCGTATTTCATTAAATATATTCTGTCCGTTAACCTTGAAAGCATAGTTTAAGTTCATATATTCAGTCATAATAACGCTTAAGCCGGTTATTATGAACTTTTTCTAAACGGTTTCCGTTTTTGATTACCGTGGTCATTTCACTTGGGAATTCCACTACTTCATAAGGTCCTCTCCACATATTCTGGAGCTTTTGACCTGATCCTGTCGGGACTGATTTCACTAAAACTAAATCGCCATACATGGGCTGCCATTCATTTGCCTTTCTGTCATAAACTTGCTTGCGCTTTTCTTTTGAATCCTTTAGGTTGGCCTTCGCGTTCGCGTGGAGGTCAAAAAATATTTTTTTCATCTCTTGTGTATATGTTTCATATGTCAAATTGTCCACTCCATTCCGCTTGTAAATGGAGGTGGGAATGCGTGCTGTACGTCCATACAACAATTCGAAAGGGGTGTACCCCGTTGATGAGTTTACTGAAGTATTATACTGAAACGTAAAAAATGGGAGTAAGTTATCCCACGTGTGCGGTTTTCCGCCAATAAATTGCCTTAGGTAAGTTTTTAACTCCCGATTAGATCTTTCCACCAAATTTGCTTGTGGGTGGTACGGACTCGTCGTTATTTTCTTAATTTTCAAAATTTTGCACACATCTTTCATGAGTGTGCTTACAAAATTCGCACCGTTATCTGTAACTAACTCCAACGGTACGCCAAATTTGCAAATATAATTCTCTACAAAAGTCCTCGCTACCGTCTGGCTTTCTTGGTTTTCCATAGGTGCGACAGTTAAATATCTAGTTAGGTCGTCCTGCATGACCAGACCATAACGATTTCCTAAGTCGGATTCGGGTAACACTACTATATCCATGTATAATTTCTCGAATGGCTCCGATGCGGTTGTGGTGATCTGCATCGGTATCTTGTTTGATCTTCCAATTTTGTTCTTTTGGCAGGAATCACACTGCCGAACGTAGTTCTCGATATCCCGTTTCATCGTAGCCCACGTAAAAAGTGTGCCAATTCTTTGGCGCATTCGTCGCGCTCCTACGTGCCCTCCTAAGGGTGCATCGTGAAATTCCTTTAAAATTGTTTCCACTTGATCTGGCGCAATTACTGTACGCTCGCTATTAGCATTATATAATACTATTTGTTTTTCTAGCTTACCCGCTAGGAACTGAATCATTTGCAGAACTTCCTGCTGCTTGATTTTTCTGAATGATATTAGGTGAATGACCCCGGCTGCCTTTACTGCCGTGGGGCTCTTATTGAAGCTATCTAAAAATTGTGAAAAAAATTTCCGGCAATCGATCAATGAACTTTCGCTGCCGTCTACTATGAAACCGCCCACCTTCTTGTCTTTAAATTTGAGTACACCATCCTCTACGTAGTCTTTCAATCCTTGTGACAGCTGATACAGTGTCTGAAGTTCTCTGTACGCCGTCCGACTGCTCAAAATGACAAGACGAGCTTCGATATTCCTCTCGTCCAATATTCTCTTCGAGACTTCCACCGTCTCACTTGGTATCAGGTCATTTGATAATGCCTGTGAAAAGTCATCATATGAAATGTTGACGAGTTGTTGCTCATCCTCGTCCTCAGCGATGTCCGCAATGTCTATGGCACTCAAATCTTGTATTGTGCCGTTCCAATCATCCGAAGCGTTCTTCTGCTGCTCTAGCAGGCGTTTCTGCTGGCGCGTAATCATGGCTATCTGCCTGTGGGGTGAACTTTCTTGCCCCTGACACGTCCCATCTGATAAACGTGACAAAAAATCGGCGACTATATTTTCGCTACCCTGTTTATACCTGATGCTGCATTCCAAACCTTGCAACTTTAGTCTCAATCTTGTCAGCGTTGGAGATGTCTCTTTGAGCCTCCAAATCGCAATAAGTGGTCTGTGGTCTGTGTAAACGATAAACCTTTGACCAAAAATGTAATGTTTGAAGTATTCTATGGCCCATACAATCGCCAATAGTTCCTTTTCTATGATATGATATCTGGTCTCTGCACCTACAAGTGCACGACTCGCGAACGCGATCGGCCGGTGCATGGATTTTTCATTCGACAGGACGGCTCCAATAGCATAATTGCTAGCGTCTGTCGTAATAACGAAAGTGTCTTGATAATCTGGCCGGACTAAAACTGGCTCTGTAATCAGCGCGTTTCTAAGGAATTCGAACGCTTCCTGACATTCTTTTCCCCACACAAATTTAGCGTCTTTCTTCAACAAATCATTCAGCGGCTTGCGCTTCTCCGCGATGTTGGGGATAAACTTCCCGTAAAAATTTACTGTTCCCAGAAATGACCTTATACCTTTTACGTTTGTGGGTGGCTTAAGGTTTTGAATGGCCTTAATATTTGCATTGGTGGGTTTTATGCCTTCTTCATTAACGATATGACCCAAATACTCCAGTTCCTTTTTCAAAAACTGACACTTTGATGGTTCTATTTTTAAGTTATGTTTGCGCAAAGCTTTTAATACTTTTCGCAAGTTATCATTATGGTCGGTGATAGTGTCACCGAAAACTATAATGTCATCGAGGTAGACAAAAGCTTTCACGTCCCCTATCTCAAAGAGAACAGTATTCATAAGTTTTTGGAAAGTTGAGGGGCTGTTCTTTAGCCCCATCGGCATCCGTGTAAATTCGAAGTGGCCTTTGGGAGTGGAAAACGCCGTCTTAGCCGCATCTCGGCGGTCTATCGGGACTTGATAGAACCCCGATTTTAAATCAATTGAGGAGAAATATTTTGCTCCTCCAACATTATCCAATATCTCATTTATAAGAGGTATTGGGTATACAAACGGCTTGTAACTTCGTTCAATGATCTAAAGTCTACCACAATTCTGTACCTTTTATTACCGTCAGCATCCGGTTTCTTTGGTACACATAACACCGGTGCATTCCAGGGACTAGTGCTGGGTCTAATAATACCCTGCGCCCTCATTTCATCGATTTCCTTATTAATGTGCCGTTTCGTGGCCTCCGGAAATCTATATTGCCGCTTATTGATAGGCACCTCCGATGAAGTTTCTATCGTGTGTACGGCGGCGTCAGTAGTAGTTAACTTGTCGCCCTCGAAAAAGAATATATCCGCATAGCTTTCGACCATATTCTTCACTGTCCTGAATTCTCTATCAGGCAAGTGCGCCAAATTCAGCACTTGCCGTAGTTTTTCAATTCTTGCATTTCCTTTTGACTCTGGTGTCAGCTTGTGCTCCAACAGGTCATAGTCAAGCCTCGAGTCTAGGTCCAACTCGGGCATTATAGTATTCTTCGAGTCAAGAAAATTGTTCTTCGGCTCTTCATTTCGATATGTTTGGTGCTCTCTATTTATTTCGTTTTTGTCTACGTCAGCCTCATTGCGGGCTGTGTTGCTAGTATCTCGCAACTCGTTCTGCACCATAACTCTATTTCTGGCTGCCACATAAACATGTCGACTAAGGACTTCGTCTTTGGGCATGCTCCACGGACTCAAGTCGTCCGGACTTCTGTTTCCGTGTTTTTTGAACACTATGTAATCAAAATTATTTCCTATTTGAAGCGTATGCTTCTTTAAGAATTCTGCTCCGATTAATCCGTCGCTTGGCAAATTTTCTAATATATGAAATTGCGTCGGGATCAAAAAGTCTCCGACTATTAAATCCAACATAATTGTACCTGAGGTACGCACAATGTCTTGGCCGATACCTCCAAAAGTGGTTACGTCCTGTGTATTTACCGGTACATTCAAAAGATTCGCAATGCGTGCATTAATTATATTCGCACATGCACCTGTATCTAAGATCAGGTTCAACGTAAATTTGACATTCTGCTTAGCCAGTAGGGTTAACATTAAGTGCCCTCTGACATCGTAATATACTCGCTTAGCCACACAAGCACTGTTGTCTCTTATGTGATTGCATGCGGTCCTCCAATCGGCTATTTCTATATTGCTGGGCTCGTTGGTACAACTCCGCCAGTCAACATCTTCGCAAATTTCATCGTTAAAATATTCCTGTGCAATAGGATCCAAAATACCTTCTTTTTGCAAATTACTACTTCTTTCATTAATGTTGGCTACCGTAAGCATTTTCTGAGGCATCCGGGTATACGAATTCCTGTACCTCCTATCAGTTGGTCCATTTTGACCATAATAATTATATTTCCAACCATGGGCGTAGTTCCCTTGGCTCCGTCGGTATGATCGCGCTGTGCGATAATTGTATTTGGATCGATTACCGTCGCTAGATCCACATATATTGTTATAATTGTTTTGCTTGTAAATTATTCTATCTCTATTTTTGTAATTATAACCTTCATTTCTTCCAAGACGGCTGTTGCTATAATCAGCGTCTTTGTGATTAATTGTAAAAATATTTCTGCTACTATTAAATTGTCTAAGTGCATCGCGCTGTCTTTCGACCAATTCTAGGCCCTGAATTCTATTTTCAATTTCCGAGATATGATTACGCTCATGGTAGTAATCCTCTAAGTCGTCTAGCAGCTCTTCTAACTTAAATGCTCGTTTACCTTGAGCAGCTTCTTTCAATGCGGTGTCACACAAACCCGCCATAAAATGTAATCGAAGACTAACTATCATGCATGACTTCGTACAATTAGTTTCGTAGGAGTCGATTTGCTCCTTAATTTTCAATATCCTCTTTTTATAATCAGGAAAGGTCTCATTCGCCTCCTGTTTCAATGTTTCTACTTGATTTATAACTGCCTCGATGCGTATAATATCCCCAAATTCCTTTAATAAATTCTGCTTAACCTGTGGCCAAGCGTTTGCGTTAATTCGATGTATTGCGGCAGCAGCTCTGCCTTTTAGTTTTAATAGAACAATGTAAACCAGTGGAGCGTGTGATACTCCTTCTGGTATCTCCCGAGCAAAATGCTCGATATGATAAACGAACGCTTCTAGTTCGTCTAGCGATCCATCAAATTCTGGGATGCACTGCATGGCATCTGCTTTTGGGAACGTGTACTCCATTATAAATATAAAATTTTATATATAAAACAATAAAAGGTACTGCGGACTAAATACTATAAGACTATATAAGGCTTATGTAGCCTTCTTCTTTTTTTTCTAGGTATCACTAACGATTCTGTTGACCAGATGTGATAACGTAGCGTGACCGACTCTAATTTCTTCGTCGCGCCATCAAAAAATCTGAACACCAAGTTTCGAACCATTTGGTGTTAAAGCTTCAATGTTTATCTTCATTAATTAAATAAATAACTTTAGGTTTTCATAGTAATTAAATGATTATTTAAAAAAAATCATTTCTATTTAGTGTAATTAAATTAATCAAAGATTGTAAATGTTTACATTAGATGGCGTAAGGTGCCATTCCTTATTCATGAAATAATATTTTAACGTAAACTTCCAACATTATATATCTCTGCCGTCGGTTACTATTTACTCTTCCGGTGGATATGTCACCATCGCTGCGCGCGTTGCGCTTATAGATGTATCCATTTTTTTTACCCTCTTAGCAATTCACCGCTACTGATAAGCCATGTATGGTAGCAAAACGTTCTTACCATTGGCCATTAAAATTGATGCTTACAAAATACGACCTTGGCCGTGGCTGGCACTGCTGATCGCAATAACACTGCAAAATTCATAAACAGAGACAGCGTACCCGACAATTAGTACAACTGACTAACTTTTGTATGCAACGTGTGAGCGCGCAATTCGTGGTTACCGCTCTCACGCTCTTTATTGGACATTAATGAAATGCGACTTTACCCTTTTTATATTTGCTAACGATAACGTAGCCACCCGTGTGCTAAAATTCTCTCTTAAAATAATTAAGGTGATTTCCATGTGCGCAACTCTGCGAGTATCTGTTTGCGTTCTTAAATTCGATTTGTTAGCGGTGTTACCGCCCGTTTGCTTCCCGCTCTGCCACTTTAATTATTTTGTTGGGCAGATGAACGAAAATCGCTTGCGTGCACTTGTCGTGCCGAGAGTTTTATTGCTTGCCGTTTCAGAAATAAAATCAACCGCGCAGCAGCGGCGCGAATTGATTGTTTATACAAATTGGCCTCTCGACCCAAGTAGATGTGATAACCTGTAAATCGTTATTATTACGAACCACTGAAGAATTGTTACGATTGTAGTTCGCCTAATGTAGTCTCTAAGGTCATTTATGTCTCCTAATGTGTATCTCTCCGTCGTTCTCTTCTATCGTCAATAGCTCCTAAATGGTTTTATATTTGGTAATTTTTTGTTCTATCAGTTTAAAAAAAAAGATTCAATAGATGTTAATTCACTGTGTGCTTCTCACCCCTTGATTCCTGACTTTCTACAAGGGTCGATGAAAGCGGGGGATCTTCAAAAATCACCGATCGCTCTAAGTTCGCCAACTGATATTCTGCAAGATCTGATGTCTCAAACTCAAGACAATTTTCTGATAATCTTCTATTTCTGTTTGGCTCAGGAACAATCGCCGAGTTATTTAAGATTTTCAATGCCAGACACACTTTCGATTGAACAAGTGTGTACTGATCTGTTAATCTATTCCAATGTTCTGGCGTTAAATTCGAATTTACATACTCTTTTAAAATTTCCGAAAAGTCGTTTAAAGCGTCGCTTGATAATTTTCTTCTATTAGCGACTGCCGCCCGCGTTCTCGGCCTGTTTATGTTATTGCTCAGATTATGGTACTCCTGGTAGACATAATCCTTAAGCTCTTTTAATCTTGACATTTATGGTCATAACCGTCTAACACCTATTCTGCTTTTGCAATATGCCGCATAATAAAAAAGGAAATGACTCACTCACCCGAGTATCCTTGACACAGGGCCGGTCATCGTTGTTGACTTCAATTTCCACTACGTAACTTCGGCACCTTCTTAATACGACAATTCACTATATCGAATATCTGCCAACGTCGAAACTGACACTTACATGAAAAAAAACGATCGCACTTTACAAGTCGTCTTCAGCAGCAAAACACAGCACCTTTTCCCCGCATACGAATGTCACTCGCTTGGGTTTGCCACCAACTCAGTTCACTTCCATGCAAAAAGCGAGAAAAGAGAACACTTTTTGTCAACGTCTTTTCTCGATTTTCGTTTTTCTTTTTTTTTTTCTCTTTCACTAGCAGCACTACTTTCCAAGCTGCTGACCTCGATAAATCGTTAAGTACTTTTTCTTCAGTTCTCTTTTTTTTTCCTTTTTTTTTTTTTTTTTTTAAATAACACACTCTTTTTCCTCCGCGAGCACTACTTGGATTAAAACTCCGAAAAAACTATTTCATTTTTCACTGAACCACAGATATTTAAACCACTACTTTTTCTTTTTGCTCCCTTAGCGTGATTACTACGACCGAGTTTACGACCGCGTCTGACTTCCGAGATACGTCCGAAGATTAAAGAAAAGATTCAATGGCGCAGAAAAGACCACGCGCTGTCACCACATGTGTAGGTTATAACCTACCAGGGAATTCTTCTACTAAATATCCCTGTACGCGCCTTTGGCGCGGAATTAATACACAAGATAACGGTGGACTAACTGACTTTATTTTTCGTACATCACTACTTAAATATACCCTACCGGTAACTCAGGGAGAGAGACTTTTCCCCTTCGATCCGGTCACCACATACCTAGCTGTTCTATACTGGCCTATGGCATGTCTTGGCCTGTCTCTTTCTCGTGCTTAACTTTTAGTACATACAATTAACTACTTGAGAGCGCTATAACATGTGCTCCAAAACACGTGCGCTAGCGTGAGCGCTAAGAACCCGCGCGTGAGCATGGGCGACGCTGAGCGACGCTACCGTTTGTCGAGTTCTTTTTTGTTTATTCAATGCCTCGGTGGCTTTAGTGACTATTCATCGCGGAAGACAAAGTGCTATCGCCAACGCTTGCATAGCAGAACCGTTCGCGGTCTTTCTTCAAGATCTTTCCTGCTTTCTTTACAATTGGTCTTGTTTTTGGGGGACAACGGCGGACGGCCGTGTCCCGCTTTTACACTCTACCTGTTTTCATTTCATTCAACAGAAGGCTTTACTTTCTGACTAAGCTAGAATGTACCGTATGACAAAATTCTGCGTGACGGAACATAAGGTATTTTCTGCGCGGGTGTGACGTCACACCGGTGTTATGTGTACCAAAGAAACCGGATGCTGACGGTAATAAAAGATACAGAATTGTGGTGGACTTTAGATTATTGAACGAAGTTACCAAGCCGTTTGTATACCCCATACCTCTTATAAATGAGATATTGGATAATGTTGGAGGAGCAAAATATTTCTCCTCAATTGATTTAAAATCGGGTTTCTACCAAGTCCCGATCGACCGCCGAGATGAGGCTAAAATGGCGTTTTCCACTCCCAAAGGCCACTTCGAATTTACACGAATGCCGATGGGGTTAAAGAACAGTCCCTCATCATCCCAAAAGCTAATGAATACTGTTCTTTTTGAGATAGGGGACGTGAAAGCATTTGTCTACCTCGATGATATTATAGTTTTCGGTGACATTATCACCGACCATAATGATAGCTTGCGAAAAGTATTACAAGCTTTGCGTAAACATAACTTAAAAATAGAACCGTCTAAGCGTCAGTTTTTGAAAATGGAACTGGAGTATTTGGGTCATGTCGTTAATGAAGAAGGCATAAAACCCACCAATGCAAATATTAAGGCCATTCAGAGCCTTGAGCCACCCACAAACGTGAAAGGTATAAGGTCATTTTTGGGAACAGTGAATTTTTACGGGAAGTTTTTCCCCAACATCGCGGAGAAGCGCAAGCCGCTGAATGATTTGTTGAAGAAAGACGCTAAATTTGTGTAGGGGAAAAGAATGTCAGGAAGCGTTCGAATTCCTTAGAAACGCGCTGATTGTTTGGAATGCAGCATCAGATATAAACAAGGTAGCGAGAATATAGTCGCCGATTTTTTGTCACGTTTGTCAGATGGGACGTGTCAGGGGCAAGAAAGTTCACCCCACAGGCAGATAGCCATGATTTCGCGCCAGCAGAAACGCCTGCTAGAGCAGCAGAAGAACGCTTCAGATGATTTGAACGGCACAATACAAGATTTGGGTGCCATAGACATTGCGGACATCGCTGAGGACGAGGATGAGCAACAACTCGTCAACATTTCATATGATGACTTTTCACAGGCATTATCAAATGACCTGATACCAAGCGAGACGGTGGAAGTCTCGAAGAGAATATTGGACGAGAGGAATATCGATGCTCGTCTTATCTTTTTAAACAGTAGGACAGCATACAGAGAACTTCAGACACTGTATCAGCTGTCACAAGGACTGAAAGAATACGTCGAGGATAAGAGGTACTCAAATTTAAAAACAAGAAAGTATGCGGTTTCATAGTAGACGGCAGCGAAAATTCGTTAATCGATTGCCGGAAATTTTTTTCACAATTTTTGGATAGCTTTAATAAGAGTAAGCAGTAAAGGCAGCCGGGGTCATTCACCTAATATCATTCAGAAAAATCAAGCAGCAGGAAGTTCTGCAAATGATTCAGTTCCTAGCGGGTAAGCTAGAAAAACAAATACTATATAATGCTAATAGCGATCGTACAGTAATTAAGCCAGACCAAGTGGAAGATGGCATAGCACAGTTGGAAAAATTAAAATACGAAAGAGGGCGTCCCCTCGGCGTGAGGGACGAGAAACCCCGTCGATAAGAGTTGAATAAACAAAAAACTTGGGGAATTTAAATTACTAGAATGACCTGGAAGGTTGTAATGGAAAAAAGAGTTAGAAGAAATTAGAACAGCATTTGTTTATATTTTGTAAAATGCAAATGTTTACATGGGAAAAATATATAGTGAACAAAAGACCGCATGAGAACGGAGTTTGATTATTTAAAAATGGCTAATGCGATGAGTCTGGCAACAGGGATGAGCGTGGATAACGAGTGAAGTTGTTTCTGCTGATTTAATTGAAAGTTACCCTGAGCCAACCCGTTTTATCGCTTCCTATCAGTTGTTGATCTCGTCGTTTGATCATACAGAAGTGCTACCGTAAGAAGTTTGTAAAGCGTGAAGTGTTTCATGAAAGATTTGATCAAATCTATTTCTGGTGAACTGCTGCAGAATAGTCGCTGCCATCCGCCATTGTGTGCCTGGCTTTGAGAGTCTGTTCATTGTTGTCATGTCTACATCCACAATGTCTACTCTGTAACCTTCAGTTCCAATTGCAATGTGTTGGCTTCGCCAACCGTAGGAATAGCCATTGCGACTCAGACCCCCTTGGTCTGGGACGGAGGGGTCACTCACAAAAGGAAAGCTTTTTCGGTAAAACCACGACTACTTCACTCTGTATGGGTGATATCCCTCCACGTCTGGTGCTTTTGCGTCTGGGACGGAGGGGTCGCTCATACTGGTCCGCGATCAGATATACCTAGGTACGTTTTGCCACAAGGGTTTTGGGCCATTAAACACCAATGACCTAGGAAAGTGTTGCCAAGGTATGGATGAGAAAAACGTCACAATTTGGGTAGCTCAAGAAGGCTTATAAGGCTCAGCTGAACTGTTGAGCGCTCTTTTTTACGTTGATTAACCAGCGAATTTAGAAGTGCGCGCGTAATAATATTTGATAGAACAAAGAGTTTTCAAAAAGGTGTAAAGCAGTGTAAATTGTAAAGCGGAAAAATTAAAAAGGCTAAAAGTCATTGTAGTCATTGTATTTAAAACAAGTTATTGTCCCTGAACAAAAAGGGAGAGTCAGTGGATTTAAAAAATAATTGTATGAAAAAGTATGGTGTAAAAAACAATAGCCTAATTGTTCTATTTTTTTTAAAGATTATTTTATACTAGTGAAGAAGAATCAAAAATTATTTATTGGAAGAAAATTGATTGAAATCGTAAAAGATAAAAAAAAAACTATTTGTGCAACAAGAAAAAAGGTAAAGGGTTATATACCATAAAGCGCTGGTGTAGCATAGGTTTAAGAAATTCGGAAACAATGTTTAATTCTCCCCGAACAGGTCCTTGGGGGCCTTTTTATGTTTTGCCCTGGTTTTCCACCAGAACCTATACTTCACAGGCTGGATCACGGAGTGCATCGAAGTGCATGCCAGGTGGCCATTCTATTTTGAGCCAACAATACCCACCACCAGTTGGGGCGTGAGAACTGAATACATCATTGTCCTGAGGCGCGCGTACGAGCGAAGATAAATCCGGGTACCCGATCAGTGATAACACCGCATCCATCCCAGGAGCTGCAACTCGGAGAGAAAATTACAACGAGGCCAACTTGCAGAAGTTCGGGGGAGAAAATCTATCGCTACACTGGCAAAACGAAGCGCAAGTAACCTAGGTAAAGCATAACATTGTCTACAAAACTATGAATACAAAAGATTGTAATTTAACTGTAGAATGGCAAACTTTTAAATTTACGCTAGTTTACACCCCCCAAAAAAAATACGACCCAAAGTACTCAAACGGAGTTAACAGCCCTCGTCGCTAGTTAGTCTCATAGAAAAAGTGTTCAAAGTTGAAGCTTTTGCGCGGAAAAAGACGAATATCTGGCAAAGCTTTCCACCTCGTTCGACGTTCGTTCGTTGTTTCGTGCTCCGTAGGTTTCTGGTTGCAGAAAGACAATTAGCGTGGCGGATACCGAAGCAGGTTTAGGCTCACATCGGATCTGATTCCAGCCTTCCCCTCCACCTTACCCCTGAACAAGCATAGGCTAACAAATTGGCGCCCAACATAAATATCCCACGAAATTTTAATATTGATTTCTAAAACCCGGTGAGTGGAATATAAAACAGTACGCTATTTTAGTGAGACAGTCTCGTCCTCCAAACGAAAAAGAGAACCAACTTGAAGATGAACATTGAATTTGATATGCAATATAAAAGTTTGCTTGTTCATCACTTAAGCAAACTTTTTACCCGTACCCGACCCGTACCCGACTCATCGAAAATTTCCAAACCCGTACCCGACCCGAACCCTAAGTCTGGTTTGTTTAAAATACCCGTACCCGACCCGAAACCGAAAAATATCTATTCTAACTACCCGTACCCGACCCGTACCCGATAGAAAAAAACGCCGAAATTGCCGGTACCCGACCCGTACCCGACCCGCCCTGGTTTTTTTTTTATTTTTTTTTTGTTCAACATGCCTGGGTACCTCGTACATTTTATGCACTGATTGTCATATGTGGTTTCTCGAGATGATGGCCGGAGCCAGGCTAGAACCGAGTGTGCGTGTGAACGAATGATAATGAACCCAGAGTTTCAGGCGGGTGGTCCACTATAAGGAATCGGTCCACTATGAAAAGTGCAAACTCGGCATACTGACGTTTTTTGACATATTTAAAAAAAATATATCATTACTTTGAAACGCTCTGCAGCTTCAATGATAGCTTGATTTTTTTTTGGCCTCGAAGAAAAAGTTGATTTGTAGTTAGTTTTTATTACCTATTATAATATATAATATTGTTTTAATTTTTATAAAAACAATTTTTTTTTGCGAAATTTGTTTGATTTGAGGAGTTGTGCAAAAACTACGTAAGCTGTTTTTGTAAAGAGGACGCCCTGTGGCGTTGCTTGTGGTTGAAGATCATATAATTCTGTTTAATAAAAAGTTAGGGGAGATGTGCTAAAAAATCATGAAAAATTAAGTCACGTGCTTTATGAACGTCTCCAAATAAAAAGTGGAATGGAGATTCGTGTTCAGCACCCCAAAATTAAGTATATACCATATTTTTGTCGTATTTATCGACACTTTATTTTACTTGGCAAGCATTTGTATTAAGTCGCCCCACTGTGCAATGCTCCGCGGTTTTCCTGACAGTTATGAAAAAAGCCCGACAAAAACTCCATTTAAATCAAAACCGTTGCAGGAAGAACTATTCAATCTAACATTAGAAAGCGATAGCATGATGTCATTCCCTTGGTGCATAGACTGCCGACAACTGTCAGAATAGGTATTGGGCGATCTCTCGTTGAGTGATGATGGGCGATTTTCTCTCCGATCTTACCGATTATCGACATTAAGAAAACACCCAGGCTTCAAATGATAAAAATTGAGTTCTCACAATTCACGAAAATTTAATTACCCGTACCCGACCCGTACCCGACCAATTGAGAATTTTTCAAACCCGTACCCGACCCGAACCCGAAGCCTTGGTTTTTTAATTACCCGTACCCGACCCGAACCCGTAGAATATTTTTTGGCGTTACCCGAAACCCGACCCGAACCCGTCGGGTACGGGTCGGGTACGGGTTTCGGGTAAAAATACCCGTACCCGACCATCTCTACTAAGCAGGGATGAATTGGAGCATGAACTCACAGTGCGCGGGGTTGATTTTACTGATAGTGAAGCACGTGCAGTTATATCGCGAAGATTAGGAAACAGAATTAAATCAGATAGAGAGAACAACACTTCAAATTTTGATTTCAGTCGTTTAGGTAAGTCAGTTGATGAAGAAATAAAGGTGATTGATGGGAAAGTTAAAGAAATTAAAGAATATTTTGCAAAACGAGGTAGTATCGAGGGGACGCGTGAAAGCCTTAAAACTCGCTTGGTTCATTGCTTTGCGCGTGTCATAAGAGCTTCGGAAGAAGCAGAGGAAGAGGAAGATTGGGCTGACTAAGATAGTATGAAAGCCGAGATTCGTAGCACGTATAATGTAAATTTTTCTTTTTTTTCAACGTCAGGTCAAGCAGATTCAGCTAGACAAATTAGCCAATCGATGTCGAATTTAGCCATTGATTCCCGAATTGAGCAGGAGGAACAACCCTCCAATTCGTCGAGTCAAGAAGATGATAATGATTTCAGAACACCTGGAAGACATTTGAAACGAAGTTTAAAGTCGATAGAGATAAATACCGAAAAACCGAGCATTCCAAATTATTGGTACCCCTTTCCCATGCCATATAACGCATACCCGTGGTTGTGTGATCCGTCCCAAATGCAAAAGTGGGCACCACAGAAAATGCTAAATTTTAGTTCCGCTGACAACGCGTCCAAACAAACAGTACCCGTATGTAATCCAAGAGAAAAAGTAGGGAATGACCCAGAAAAAATAGATAGAATTTCTCGCTTTCCAAGAAAACCGTATGATAAACCAAGAGACAGGTCAGAAGAGTCGGGAGAATCTGAGTGCGGATGGTCATCGGACCAGTTCCATTGTAAACCGCGACATAAAAAACATAGTAATTTTTACCGTCGCGAGAGCCCAGTTAGATTTAACCGTAGTAAACGAAGACCGGTATCCGAGTGGAAGCTAAATTATGATGGGTCAGATAATGGCCAATCGCTCATGAATTTTTTAAAAGAAGTCGAGTTCTACGCACAGTCGGAAAAAACTTCAGATAGAGAATTGTTTCGGTCGGCAATTCATCTGTTTAGCGGGTCGGCTAAATCGTGGTTCATGGCTGGTTTCGAGAATGATGATTTCGGATCATGAAGCGAACTGAAAGAGGAACTTAAGCGAGAGTTCTTGAGTCCCGATCATGATCAATCGAGTGAGTCACGCGCGGTCGCGAGAAAGCAAGGGCCTCGGGAAAAGTTCCAAGATTTCTTAACGGATATCCAAAAATATTTTAATTCGCTTACAAAACCGATGACGGAACGGAAAAAATTTGATATCGTATTTCGTAACATGCGCGCGGACTACAAAGGATACGCCGTGTCGACCAATATCGATAATTTGGTAGATCTTAAGCGTCTCGGCAGACGCCTCGATGCCACCTACTGGTTTAAATACCAAACACCCGCGAGTGAAAATCAACCGCGAATTAAACACGCACAGGTAAATGAGGTTTACACCGGTGCCAAACCGAAGAATAAACCGCAAAACGAAAATGAACAATTCAAAACACGAAACTTTTACAACTCTCACATACGTAGCGGAACCGATCAGGGAATCAAACGCGCGCGAGATTCACAGCAAGGGAATTCCAAAGAAAGAGAACAGGAGTCACAACGGGGTTTGGATGCTATTTTGGAACGTTACCAAATCCCTCGGTACGGTGTTTGTTTCAATTGTCGCCTTCCGGGTCACCATGCCAAAGAATGTGATAAACCAAGACATAAGTATTGTCAGACATGCGGGTTTCACGACGTCGACAGTGAATGCTGTCCGTACTGCCAAAAAAATGCCCACAAGACTGTCCTGGAGGGCTGGCCAGTCAATTGTTAGTAAAGTCCCTTAAGAATTCCGACTGTCAAAAAAATTTAGAATCTCTCGGCCTCGCTGAAGTTTGTCTTTTCGATTAAAGTCAAGGCAACAGGTACGAAATTAATTAATTTATCTTACACCCGGATAACGACCAGAGACCATTTGTGAAAGTAACCGTCTTTGGACGTCCGCTAGTGGGGCTACTAGATAGCGGAGCTCATTTGAGTATCTTAGGAATCGGCTCATTGGAGTTAGTAAAACAATGGAATTTGAAAATTTTTCCCTCGGAACTAGTTTTAAAAACCGCAAATGGAGAGAGATTAAACATTACCGGCCGCGTCTTTCTACCAGTCACTTTTAATAAGGTGACCAAAATTATAGACACCCTAATCGTTCCTTCCCTTAAAAGCTTAAAAGGCGGCTCCTCTTAGGAATAAACTTTTGGGATTCGTTTGAAATTAAACCTACTCTAATGATGGCCACAGTGGAAACCCTAGAACAAATTGAAAATTTAGAATCGGACTTACCTGAAAGCGAACAAGGAGATGGATCACGATTAAATGATGAGGAGAAAACCAAACTAGAAAAAGTCAAACAGATATTTAAAGTAGCAGACGAAAATTTGGACACTATGGAATGGATAAGCCACAGAATTGAATGAACTGATGAAGCCAAGAAACTTCCACCAGCATGGATAAATCCATTCCCGAATTCGCCAAAACGGCAAGACCAAATAAATGAGGAGTTAGACAGAATGTTGAAATCCAGAATCATTGAAAAATCGTATAGCGATTGGGCACTGCGCCTGGTACCTGTCGATAAGCCTGATGGGACGGTGCGACTGTGCCTTGACGCGCGCAAGCTGAATGATCGCACCGTTCGAGACTCATATCCACTTCCGCACGCAGATCGTATTCTTAGCAGGCTTGGGTCAGCAGAATACATCACCACCATAGATTTGTCAAAAGCCTTTTTGCAAATACCATTACACCCCAGGTCCCGGAAATATACGGCTTTTTCCGTGCTAGGCCGAGGTCTATTCCAGTTCACCCGCATGCCTTTTTGCCCTGTGAACAGTCCAGCCACTCTTTCACGGCTAATGGATCGAGTTTTGGGAGGAGGGGAACTTGAACCTAACGTTTTCGTATACCTGGATGACATAATAGTCGTATCCAACACGTTTGAGGAACATTTGATATGGTTAAGAAAGGTGGCAGAACATTTAAGTGCCGCAAACCTATCAATCAATTTAAAAAAATCGCGTTTTTGTGTAACTGAAGTCCCTTATCTTGGCTATATTTTAGGACGTGAAGGTTTGAGGCCCAACCCAGATCGGGTATCGGCCATAGTAAACTATGAGCGACCAAAATCCTTGAAAGCCCTAAGAAGATTTTTAGGGATGTGTAGCCAACTATAGCGATATTACCAAAACTTTAACCGACCTCCTCAGAAATAAACCAAAAACAGTTATTTGGAACGATGAGGCGGAAGCTTCGTTCAAAAAAATTAAAGAGCTGCTTATTTGCGCCCCGGTTTTAACCAACCCAGATTTCACGCTGCCGTTTTCTGTTCATTGCGATGCGAGTGACACAGCAACAGCTGGCGTACTTACGCAAACGCATGAGGGTAGTGAAAAACCCATCGCATATTTTTCACAGAAATTATCCTCTACGCAACAGAGATATTTTGCCACTGAGAAGAAAGGTTTGGCAGTAATACAGGCTATCGAAAAGTTTAGATGTTATATCGAAGGTTCAAAGTTCACCGTATATACGGATGCTTTGGCATTGACTTACATCATGAAGAGTAGTTGGAAAACCTCTTCACGGTTATGCCGCTGGAGCATGATATGATATGGAAATCCTGCATAGAAAAGGCTCGGAAAATTACGTCCCAGACGCTTTATTTAGGTCTGTGGAAGAAGTTACCCATACTAACAATACCCGGGAATGGTACACTGAAATGTTGGGAAAAATCAATGAGAATCCAGAAAAGTATAAAGATTTCAAAGTTAAACGTGGAATACTAAAAAAGTTAACTACAGTCCAAAATGATGTGCTGGATTACCGCTTTTCGTGGAAAACATGCGTTCCCGAAATCGCAAGGAGAAAATACTAGTAGAAGAACACGATGATAAGATGCATTTAGGCGTAGAAAAAACTTTAGCCCTGATCAAAAAGAGATATTTTTGGCCGAAAATGGCTGAAGATGTACAGAACTACATCAGGAAATGCTCACTTTGTAAACAGAACAAACCCGTGAATCGTTCCCAAATGCCCGAACCCGGTAAACAACGCGTGACGACGAAGCCGTTCCAAATCGTGGCCTTAGACTTTATACAGTCCCTACCACGGAGTAAAAATGGAAATGCACACTCACTTGTTATACAGGATCTCTTCTCTAAATGGTGCCTACTCGTACCGGTAAAACGAATATCTGCGTCACTTGTAAATAAAATTCTCGAAGAAACTTGGTTCCGTAGATATTCGGCTCCCGAATACATTATAACCGATAATGCAACCACTTTTCTGTCCACTGATTTTAAAACACTCTTGACAAAATACGGAATTCAACACTGGGCCAACGCGAGGCATCATAGCCAGGCCAACCCGGTCGAACGATTAAACCGTACCATCAACGCGTGTATTAGGTCGTCCGAGAAACAAAATAAGACAATCTGGGACACCCGGGTGTCCGAAATCGAATTTGGTCTCAATAATACCCCCCATTCCACGACAGGGTACTCGCCCTATAGGATTCTTTTCGGACACGAAATTATTGGAAACGTAGAAGAACATCGTATAGATAGGGACAAGGAAGTAATATCGGAAGAGGAAAGGGTGGTTAGAAAAGGAAAAGTCGATGAACAAATTTATTCAATTGTTAGTAGAAACTTACAGAAAGCTCACAATAATAATATAAAACATTATAATCTACGAACTAAGAAATCGGCTCCCGTGTACACAGTTGGCCAGAGAGTCTTCAGGAAAAATTTCTGGCAGTCTTCCGCAGCGGACTCTTACAACGCGAAATTGGATGCCTTGTATGTCCCGTGTGTGGTGCTAGCCCGAGTTGGAACCAGTTCATATGAGTTGTCCGATGAATCCGGTAAAGTGTTGGGTGTGTTTTCGGTAGCTGATTTGAAGCCCGATGCCTAAAATGGAACAGATAATTTTTCTCTTCAAAACAGAGGTTTTAAATTTTAGGTATGTGTGACGTCACACCCGCGCAGAAAATACCTTATGTTCCGTCACGCAGAATTTTGTCTTACGGTACATTCTAGCTTAGTCAGAAAGTAAAGCCTTCTGTTGAATGAAATGAAAACAGGTAGAGTGTAAAAGCGGGACACGGCCGTCCGCCGTTGTCCCCCAAAAACAAGACCAATTGTAAAGAAAGCAGGAAAGATCTTGAAGAAAGACCGCGAACGGTTCTGCTATGCAAGCGTTGGCGATAGCACTTTGTCTTCCGCGATGAATAGTCACTAAAGCCACCGAGGCATTGAATAAACAAAAAAGAACTCGACAAACGGTAGCGTCGCTCAGCGTCGCCCATGCTCACGCGCGGGTTCTTAGTGCTCACGCTAGCGCACGTGTTATAGCGCTCTCAAGTAGTTAATTGTATGTACTAAAAGTTAAGCACGAGAAAGAGACAGGCCAAGACATGCCATAGGCCAGTATAGAACAGCTAGGTATGTGGTGACCGGATCGAAGGGGAAAAGTCTCTCTCTCTGAGTTACCGGTAGGGTATATTTAAGTAGTGATGTACGAAAAATAAAGTCAGTTAGTCCACCGTTATCTTGTGTATTAATTCCGCGCCAAAGGCGCGTACAGGGATATCTAGTAGAAGAATTCCCTGGTAGGTTATAACCTACACACGTGGTGACAGCGCGTGGTCTTTTCTGGGCCATTGAATCTTTTCTTTAATCTTCGGACGTATCTCGGAAGTCAGACGCGGTCGTAAACTCGGTCGTAGTAATCACGCTAAGGGAGCAAAAAGAAAAAGTAGTGGTTTAAATATCTGTGGTTCAGTGAAAAATGAAATAGTTTTTCGGAGTTTTAATCCAAGTAGTGCTCGCGGAGGAAAAAGAGTGTGTTATTAAAAAAAAAAAGAAAAAAAAGGAAAAAAAAAGAGAACTGAAGAAAAAGTACTTAACGATTTATCGAGGTCAGCAGCTTGGAAAGTAGTGCTGCTAGTGAAAGAGGAAAAAAAAAGAAAAACAAAAATCGAGAAAAGACGTTGACAAAAAGTGTTCTCTTTTCTCGCTTTTTGCATGGAAGTGAACTGAGTTGGTGGCAAACCCAAGCGAGTGACATTCATATGCGAGGAAAAGGTGCTGTGTTTTGCTGCTGAAGACGACTTGTAAAGTGCGATCGTTTTTTTTTCATGTAAGTGTCAGTTTCGACGTTGGCAGATATTCGATATAGTGAATTGTCGTATTAAGAAGGTGCCGAAGTTACGTAGTGGAAATTGAAGTCAACAACGATGACCGGCCCTGTGTCAAGGATACTCGGGTGAGTGAGCCATTTCCTTTTTTTATTATGCGGCATATTGCAAAAGCAGAATAGGTGTTAGACGGTTATGACCATAAATGTCAAGATTAAAAGAGCTTAAGGATTATGTCTACCAGGAGTACCATAATCTGAGCAATAACATAAACAGGCCGAGAACGCGGGCGGCAGTCGCTAATAGAAGAAAATTATTAAGCGACGCCTTAAACGACTTTTCGGAAATTTTAAAAGAGTATGAAAATTCGAATTTAACGCCAGAACATTGGAATAGATTAACAGATCAGTACACACTTGTTCAATCGAAAGTGTGTCTGGCATTGAAAATCTTAAATAACTCGGCGATTGTTCCTGAGCCAAACATAAATAGAAGATTATCAGAAAATTGTCTTGAGTTTGAGACATCAGATCTTGCAGAAGATCAGTTGGCGAACTTAGAGCGATCGGTGATTTTTGAAGATCCCCCGCTTTCATCGACCCTTGTAGAAACTCAGGAATCAAGGGGTGAGAAGCACATAGTGAATTAACATCTATTGAATCTATTTTTTAAAAACTGATAGAACAAAAAATTACCAAATATAAAACCATTTAGGAGCTATTGACGATAGAAGAGAACGACGGAGAGATACACATTAGGAGACATAAATGACCTTGGAGACTACATTAGGCGAACTACAATCGTAACAAATCTTCAGTGGTTCGTAATAATAACGATTTACAGGTTATCACATCTACTTGGGTCGAGAGGCCAATTTGTATAAACAATCAATTCGCGCCGCTGCTGCGCGGTTGATTTTATTTCTCAAACGGCAAGCCATAAAACTCTCGGTACGACAAGTGCACGCAAGCGATTTTCGTTCATTTGCCCAACAAAATAATTAAACTGGCAGAGCGGGAAGCAAACGGGCGGTAACACCGCTAGCAAATCGAATTTAAGAACGCAAACAGATACTCGCAGAGCTGCGCACATGGAAATCACCTTAATTATTCTAAGAGAGAATTTTAGCACACGGGTGGCTACGTTATCGTTAGCAAATATAAAAAGGGTAAAGTCGCATTTCATTAATGTCCAATAAAGAGCGTGAGAGCGGTAACTACGAATTGCGCGCTCACACGTTGCATACAAAGGTTAGTCAGTTGTACTAATTGTCGGGTACGCTGTCTCTGTTTATGAATTTTGCAGTGTTATTGCGATCAGCTGTGCCAGCCACGGCCAAGGTCGTATTTTGTAAGCATCAATTTTAATGGCCAATGGTAAGAACGTTTTGCTACCATACATGGCTTACCAGTAGCGGTGAATTGCTAAGAGGGTAAAAAAAAATGGATACATCTATAAGCGCAACGCGCGCAGCGATGGTGACATATCCACCGGAAGAGTAAATAGTAACCGACGGCAGAGATATATAATGTTGGAAGTTTACGTTAAAATATTATTTCATGAATAAGGAATGGCACCTTACGCCATCTAATGTAACCATTAACAATCTTTGATTAATTTAATTACACTAAATAGAAATGATTTTTTTTAAATAATCATTTAATTACTATGAAAACCTAAAGTTATTTATTTAATTAATGAAGATAAACGTTGAACCGTTGACACTGGCTCGAAACTTGGTGTTCAGATTTTTTGATGGCGCGACGAAGAAATTAGAGTCGGTCACGCTACGTTATCACATCTGGTCAACAGAATCGTTAGTGACACCTAGAAAAAAAAGAAGAAGGCTACATAAGCCTTATATAGTCTTATAGTATTTAGTCCGCAGTACCTTTTATTGTTTTTATGAAATATAGATAAAATTTTATATTTATAATGGAGTACACGTTCCCAAAAGCAGATGCCATGCAGGGCATCCCAGAATTTGATGGATCGCTAGACGAACTAGAAGCGTTCGTTTATCATATCGAGCATTTTGCTCGGGAGATACCAGAAGGAGTATCACACGCTCCACTGGTTTACATTGTTCTATTAAAACTAAAAGGCAGAGCTGCTGCCGCAATACATCGAATTAACGCAAATGCTTGGCCACAGGTTAAGCAGAATTTAGTAAAGGAATTTGGGGATATTATACGCATCGAGGCAGTTATAAATCAAGTAGAAACATTGAAACAGGAAGTGAATGAGACCTTTCCTGATTATAAAAAGAGGATATTGAAAATTAAGAAGCAAATCGACTCCTACGAAACTAATTGTACGAAGTCATGCATGATAGTTAGTCTTCGATTACACTTTATGGCGGGTTTGTGTGACACCGCATTGAAAGAAGCTGCTCAAGGTAAACGAGCATTTAAGTTAGAAGAGCTGCTAGACGACTTAGAGGATTACTACCATGAGCGTAATCATATCTCGGAAATAGAAAATAGAATTCAGGGCCTAGAATTGGTCGAAAGACAGCGCGATGCACTTAGACAATTTAATAGTAGCAGAAATATTTTTACAATTAATCACAAAGACGCTGATTATAGCAACAGCCGTCTTGGAAGAAATGAAGATTATAATTACAAAAATAGAGATAGAATAATTTACAAGCAAAACAATTATAACAATATATGTGGATCTAGCGACGGTAATCGATCCAAATACAATTATCGCACAGCGCGATCATACCGACGGAGCCAAGGGAACTACGCCCATGGTTGGAAATATAATTATTATGGTCAAAATGGACCAACTGATAGGAGGTACAGGAATTCGTATACCCGGATGCCTCAGAAAATGCTTATGGTAGCCAACATTAATGAAAGAAGTAATAATTCGCAAAAAGAAGGTATTTTGGATCCTGTTGCACAGGAATATTTTAACGAGGATTTAGCAGAAATTTGCGAAGATGTTGACTGGCGGAGATGTACCGATGAGCCCAGCAATATAGAAATAGCCGATTGGAGGACCGCATGCAATCACATAAGAGACAACAGTGCTTGTGTGGCTAAGCGAGTATATTACGATGTCAGAGGGCACTTAATGTTAACCCTACTGGCTAAGCAGAATGTCAAATTTACGTTGAACCTGATCTTAGATACAGGTGCATGTGCGAATATAATTAATGCACGCATTGTGAATCTTTTGAATGTACCGGTAAATACACAGGACGTAACCACTTTTGGAGGTATCGGCCAAGACATTGTGCGTACCTCAGGTACAATTATGTTGGATTTAATAGTCGGAGACTTTTTGATCCCGACGCAATTTCATATATTAGAAAATTTGCCAAGCGACGGATTAATCGGAGCAGAATTCTTAAAGAAGCATACGCTTCAAATAGGAAATAATTTTGATTACATAGTGTTCAAAAAACACGGAAACAGAAGTCCGGACGACTTGAGTCCGTGGAGCATGCCCAAAGACGAAGTCCTTAGTCGACATGTTTATGTGGCAGCCAGAAATAGAGTTATGGTGCAGAACGAGTTGCGAGATACTAGCAACACAGCCCGCAATGAGGCTGACGTAGACAAAAACGAAATAAATAGAGAGCACCAAACATATCGAAATGAAGAGCCGAAGAACAATTTTCTTGACTCGAAGAATACTATAATGCCCGAGTTGGACCTAGACTCGAGGCTTGACTATGACCTGTTGGAGCACAAGCTGACACCAGAGTCAAAAGGAAATGCAAGAATTGAAAAACTACGGCAAGTGCTGAATTTGGCGCACTTGCCTGATAGAGAATTCAGGACAGTGAAGAATATGGTCGAAAGCTATGCGGATATATTCTTTTTCGAGGGCGACAAGTTAACTACTACTGACGCCGCCGTACACACGATAGAAACTTCATCGGAGGTGCCTATCAATAAGCGGCAATATAGATTTCCGGAGGCCACGAAACGGCACATTAATAAGGAAATCGATGAAATGAGGGCGCAGGGTATTATTAGACCCAGCACTAGTCCCTGGAATGCACCGGTGTTATGTGTACCAAAGAAACCGGATGCTGACGGTAATAAAAGGTACAGAATTGTGGTAGACTTTAGATCATTGAACGAAGTTACAAGCCGTTTGTATACCCAATACCTCTTATAAATGAGATATTGGATAATGTTGGAGGAGCAAAATATTTCTCCTCAATTGATTTAAAATCGGGGTTCTATCAAGTCCCGATAGACCGCCGAGATGCGGCTAAGACGGCGTTTTCCACTCCCAAAGGCCACTTCGAATTTACACGGATGCCGATGGGGCTAAAGAACAGCCCCTCAACTTTCCAAAAACTTATGAATACTGTTCTCTTTGAGATAGGGGACGTGAAAGCTTTTGTCTACCTCGATGACATTATAGTTTTCGGTGACACTATCACCGACCATAATGATAACTTGCGAAAAGTATTACAAGCTTTGCGCAAACATAACTTAAAAATAGAACCATCAAAGTGTCAGTTTTTGAAAAAGGAACTGGAGTATTTGGGTCATATCGTTAATGAAGAAGGCATAAAACCCACCAATGCAAATATTAAGGCCATTCAAAACCTTAAGCCACCCACAAACGTAAAAGGTATAAGGTCATTTCTGGGAACAGTAAATTTTTACGGGAAGTTTATCCCCAACATCGCGGAGAAGCGCAAGCCGCTGAATGATTTGTTGAAGAAAGACGCTAAATTTGTGTGGGGAAAAGAATGTCAGGAAGCGTTCGAATTCCTTAGAAACGCGCTGATTACAGAGCCAGTTTTAGTCCGGCCAGATTATCAAGACACTTTCGTTATTACGACAGACGCTAGCAATTATGCTATTGGAGCCGTCCTGTCGAATGAAAAATCCATGCACCGGCCGATCGCGTTCGCGAGTCGTGCACTTGTAGGTGCAGAGACCAGATATCATATCATAGAAAAGGAACTATTGGCGATTGTATGGGCCATAGAATATTTCAAACATTACATTTTTGGTCAAAAGGTTTATCGTTTACACAGACCACAGACCACTTATAGCGATTTGGAGGCTCAAAGAGACATCTCCAACGCTGACAAGATTGAGACTAAAGTTGCAGGGTTTGGAATGCAGCATCAGGTATAAACAGGGTAGCGAAAATATAGTCGCCGATTTTTTGTCACGTTTATCAGATGGGACGTGTCAGGGGCAAGGAAGTTCACCCCACAGGCAGATAGCCATGATCACGCGCCAGCAGAAACGCCTGCTAGAGCAGCAGAAGAACGCTTCGGATGATTTGAACGGCACAATACAAGATTTGAGTGCCATAGACATTGCGGACATCGCTGAGGACGAGGATGAGCGACAACTCGTCAACATTTCATATGATGACTTTTCACAGGCATTATCAAATGACCTGATACCAAGTGAGACGGTGGAAGTCTCGAAGAGAATATTGGACGAGAGGAATATCGAAGCTCGTCTTGTCATTTTGAACAGTCGGACGGTGTACAGAGAACTTCAGACACTGTATCAGCTGTCACAAGGATTGAAAGACTACGTAGAGGATGGTGTACTCAAATTTAAAGACAAGAAGGTGGGCGGTTTCATAGTAGACGGCAGCGAAAGTTCATTAATCGATTGCCGGAAATTTTTTTCACAATTTTTAGATAGCTTCAATAAGAGCCCCACGGCAGTAAAGGCAGCCGGGGTCATTCACCTAATATCATTCAGAAAAATCAAACAACAGGAAGTTCTGCAGATGATTCAGTTCCTAGCGGGTAAGCTAGAAAAGCAAATAGTATTATATAATGCTAATAGCGAGCGTACAGTAATTGCGCCAGATCAAGTGGAAACAATTTTAAAGGAATTTCACGATGCACCCTTAGGAGGGCACGTAGGAGCGCGACGAATGCGCCAAAGAATTGGCACACTTTTTACGTGGGCTACGATGAAACGGGATATCGAGAACTACGTTCGGCAGTGTGATTCCTGCCAAAAGAACAAAATTGGAAGATCAAACAAGATACCGATGCAGATCACCACAACCGCATCGGAGCCATTTGAAAAATTATACATGGATATAGTAGTATTACCCGAGTCCGACTTAGGAAATCGTTATGGTCTGGTCATGCAAGACGACCTAACTAGATATTTAACTGTCGCACCTATGGAAAACCAAGAAAGCCAGACGGTAGCGAGGACTTTTGTAGAGAATTATATTTGCAAATTTGGCGTACCGTTGGAGTTAGTTACAGATAACGGTGCGAATTTTGTAAGCACACTCATGAAAGATGTGTGCAAAATTTTGAAAATTAAGAAAATAACGACGAGTCCGTACCACCCACAAGCAAATTTGGTGGAAAGATCTAATCGGGAGTTAAAAACTTACCTAAGGCAATTTATTGGCGGAAAACCGCACACGTGGGATAACTTACTCCCATTTTTTACGTTTCAGTATAATACTTCAGTAAACTCATCAACGGGGTACACCCCTTTCGAATTGTTGTATGGACGTACAGCACGCATTCCCACCTCCATTTACAAGCGGAATGGAGTGGACAATTTGACATATGAAACATATACACAAGAGATGAAAAAAATATTTTTTGACCTCCACGCGAACGCACAAGCCAACCTGAAAAGGAGTAAAGAGAACCGCAAACAAATTTACGACAGATCATCTAATGATTACAAACCCATGTGGGGTGAACAAGTATTAGTGAAGGCCGTAGCGACTGGTGCAGGCCAAAAGCTTCAGAACATATGGAGAGGACCATATGAAGTAGTGGACATTCCAAGCGAAATGACCACAGTAATTAGAAACGGAAATCGTTTTGAAAAAGTTCATAATAACCGGCTTAAGCGTTATTATGACTGAATATATGAACTTAAACTATGCTTTCAAGGTTAACGGACAGAATATATTTAATGAAATACGATATTGGAGGGCATGAGTTATAATAGCAAGCACCTAAAACTGTATGAAAAAGTAAGGTGGAAGTAAAATATAGGCGTGAAAAAATACGAAAAGTCGCCGAGAAAGATGAATGATTTTATTGAAGAAGCAGAACCAAACGGAAAAATATACTGAAGTTAAGGCGTGAAGAAATAGAAAAAGTCGCCGAAAATATCAAGAGCCTTTTAATGACAGGAATCAAAAGGCGTAACAAGGTTTAAAAAAGGAAATGACGTGAAAAAATACGAAAAGTCGCCGATAGAGATATACAGCCTTTGAGGATACCGGTCAAATGGCATAACACAATTGAAAAAATTAAAATACGAATGGAGGCGTGAGGGACGAGTAACCCAGCCGATAACAGTTAAATAAATAGAAAACTTGGGGAATTTGAATGACTAGAATGACCTGGAATGTGGTGATGGAAAATTAAAGAGTTAATAGAAATTGAAACAGCATTTGTTTGTTTTTTGTAAAATGCAAATGTAAACATGGGAAAATTATATAGTGAACAAAGACCTCATGAAAACGAGGTTTGATTAATTTAAAATAGCTAATGGCCCAATAAGAAATAGAAGAAGAAAATCGATTGATGATGTATTGGGAAATTTTGTGTGATGGAGATAACTTAAATGACGGAAAACAATAGAACTAGGAGAGACTTTGGACAAGAAGGCAAAACCTACCGAACAAGGAGACTGCTGACTTTAGGAGATTCAGACTATTCTAATTTTAGTTAAGGACGAGCGAATGTAGACAACGGGGTGGTTACCCAGAATAATTGGCGGGAGTGCAAATTGGGTGAAAGAAAAACAAGGGAATAACCGGCCCAGGATGATTGAGTGTGCGAGTTTTCGTTTATTTCCTAACCTTCTTATCTTTCAGGAATCTCTAAAGCGGGCGGTCGCACCTTCGGACGGAAGGGGGAGAGGTATTATGCAGGCAACTGCATACTAAGGTGAAGTGTAAGTAGTGTAAGTATGACAGTATGACAGTAGCAAGAGACAAATCGGAATTTAAATAATAACAGATTAAAAAAGAGATGCAAAAGATTAAAGAATAAAGCAGATGAGAAAGTGACGGGACATTTTAAGTGCACATAGAAGATGATATGAGGTGTTAAGAACACGCCAGTTATTAGACGAACATTGTAAATCAAGACAGAAGAAAACGATAAATATTTAATCAACGCGGTTTGTACAATGAAAAGATTTATTTATGAGAGGCTGGCATCACGGCTAACTAATAATACGTGCCCCGAAAGCTATCCGTTTAAGTTATTAATTTATAGGTGAATTAAGTGGCCAAACTTGTTAAAAAGTGTCAAGTTGTGATCTGTGATGCTATGTCTAAGTAAAAAAAGTGAAGGTTTTGTGAAAAACACAGTGTTCCTTGCGTGAAAGTAATAATTTTTCCTCGAATTGCAATTGGAAATTGTAAGGCCAGCTAAGTTGCGTGAGTGTGAGTGCCTACTTTGTGCGTCGCGCTAACTAGCGGTTCGTTATTAACATGCGAAAATGGAATGCATGGCAGTGTGAGCGAAGAGAACGATAATATCTGGAGAGAGAGCGAAGAGAGTAGTGTTGCGCTGTGCTTGTCGGCGTTTGTTTCGCTGGCATAGGCATAACCAAAATAAAACAGATGAGTATAAGTTTTTGTATCAAACATTTTAAGAATGCATAGAATCTGTGTGTAGTGGTTTTCAGCGGGTTTTGGACTTTGTCAGAAGTGTAAATGTGTCATCTGTTGGGTGCACAGAGTGTGGTGGCTTTTCGGTTGCGGGTATTTTTTTTTGTATTTACAAACCAGATTGTGCGATGCACTCTCACAGGTCAAAATTGGCAGTTTTACAATATAGTTTCAAAATTTATCATTCGAGCATGACAATGCGGCATGCGATTGATGCATCGTCTACAATTGTGAGTCCTGGCAGGGCGGTGATATTTTATTCAGGTCTATGTTCTTGTTTTATGATTTTCCTAGCTTTTGGAAAAATGTTGATATACATAAGTAACTTTTATTCAATTATGTTGAAATCGTTTTGGGCGTGAAAATAGTTCACGACAACTGAACTTTGATTGCAATTATTTTGGCATTTTTATAATAAATTTGGAACTCTGTTTTGTTTAATATGCTTTTTTGCATTTTTTTAAGTTTTTGGGCTATGAATGCATGG
The DNA here is from genome assembly GCF_029784165.1 of Wyeomyia smithii. Taxonomy (NCBI): domain Eukaryota; kingdom Metazoa; phylum Arthropoda; class Insecta; order Diptera; family Culicidae; genus Wyeomyia; species Wyeomyia smithii. The sequence continues at coordinate 158,859,690 of NC_073696.1, forward strand.
AACTTTGTCAGTTTTTATACTCAGTAGGTGTCTTTGGTGCGAAACGTCGTGTCGCGTATGCGTCGGTAGGAGAAAATGGAGCGGTCGTGCATAATGCCCCGGTGAAACGCATCATCGGCCCGGGTGAGTTTTGTTTATCTAAGGGTTTCCGGAGTGTAGTGGGCACGCTATAGTTTGCTTCGGGGAGGTCAGCTCAGTTTCGCGCACGCTATTTTGACAGCGCTCAGTGTAACTATCTTAATACAGCGGTTTCGGAGATTAATGACCATTACATCGTATAATGCTCGGGTGTGCCTTGTGGGTTTTTTTACTCGCTCTATCGGTTCTTTGAGCTGGTACCAGTAGTTTGCATTCGGCGGGCGGTGCGTTTTACGAAATTCATTCGTTTCGAGGTAAATTTTCAATAGTTCACAGGATGAAACGCGAAGTTTGGTGTGATACAGACTGTTAACGATTGGTTGCTGATAATAACGATTGGTAGAAACTTCGATTCTCCTATATGCCGATACAGCGATCGTGATGCGGTTCTATTCATATCGTCTTCTGATGGCCGGTTGCGCAGAGACCGAGAAATATCCATATCGGGCGCGAATTTGTGTAGAAAAGATCGCACCATCAACCTCGATGGATCCAGATCAATTCCTTTCCACTAACACTAATTCCTTCCTTTGATACTTGTGGATGATGCAGAGGATTCCTCGGTCTCTAGTAGCAACAAGTATTAAACTAACACTCCCGATATCCCTTCCTCTATTGATCTGCATTGGGCGTGGCCAGCTACGTTATTGACCAGTGAAAAGAAAAATCACCAGGAATTGTACACTGAAAATGGCTTGCTACTCCTAGGCACCATTTTGACGGTTCTTTGTGCAATTTCAGCTGATTCTGGTCAATCGCGGGCAACACACGGGCGATCAAATATGCTATGCTATGCTGCTATGCTGAAAAGATTTATTTATGAATCAGACAGGAAATACTTGACAAAGGACAAGAAAAGATTGAACCAATGCGGTTTGTTCGATGAAAACATGATGAAACAAAAACAGAGAGATAAAAAAATAATACATTGTGCGGAAACAGATTTATTTTATTGAAAACTGTTATTAGAAGAAGGAGGAAAATATTTGGAAAGAACGCAAAATGAAGAAAATATGTAACCAAAGCAAAGCTTCTTGATAAAATTGAAGAAAGTTATTTGAAGAACATAAGCACATTTGATGAGAAAAAAGCTAATAATGAGCCACAAGACAAGTTAAACTGATATTTTAACGCGGAATAAAGAATAAGAAAGCCTAATACAGATAAATGGAATTGATACGTGACGCAATGATTTGTAATGTCAAACAAAAAAAAACATCGAAGACCAAAGTTAGAGAATGTATGATAAAAAAAAAGGTAAACAATGCACATTTGAAATGTTATGTTTGTAAAATTGAATACTAATAGAGATGAACAACTTAGTAGGGGAAGAGAAACCAGATTATGTCATCCGAAAAGAAGAATAATACGGGCCTAGATTGTAAGCAGAAGCGTAGGGTAGAAAATAGAATGTAAGAAGCCCGTACGCGAGTGAACAGTAGTTTTAAACAGCAAGTGGAAAAAGTAACGAAACCAAAAAAGAATTGATAAAATAATGGCAAAAAAATAATGCACCACTTGCTAAGTAGGGCAACTAGCATCTAAGAATTGACAACGAGACGAGTTCCTGATCATCGAAGACGACCGAGGTGATTACAACGGATGTCGAGATGGGGCATACCATGATGCCCAGTACAGCGCGAAAAGGAAAGCAGACGGTTGCGAGGGGAGTTGAACGGCGGGTGTCTATGGTCGAGATGGAGGTAAAGCCAAACGATATTACCAAGAGGAGACGAGCAGTATCCAGTTTTTGACCCCTGAAGAGGCCAGATGTGTAACAGAACTCAATCAAAGCGGCTCATGGTCGAACCTGAATCGAGACTTCAGCGCGAAGACGAATACATCAAACTATGCAAAGAAGGGAGTAATAATTTGCTCCAAATATATATTACTCATAGAGAGTTATTGACTTCTACAAATAAGGATTCGAGGTCAAAGCCAAACAAGTAAAATGACGCTATAAAATTTTGCTCGTGTTTAATCAACTATGTTCTTTCCGCACTACGATTTGATAGTGTGCGCACATATGTTAGCGGGTAATTGGACACCCCGCGCAGACAGTTAAAGATGATAAACCAAGTGACTGCATTGTGAAACTGAGCCAGTGGCAATCGCAAATCTTTTCGCCACACGACGCGTAACAATACTATAAGCCAAACAAAAATACAGCCGATCTATGTCAAAGGGACACGGCTAACCCAACATTAAAGTTCAACAACACACTCTGAACAATCGTAAAACAAGCAGCTGAACTGCAGCCTTAAATTAAAGTGCAATGATAACCATTGAACTATTGAAAATAACCCGATGAAGCCTTAAAGATGAGTTCGCGAGGATGACATCACAAACAACCGATGAGAACCTCTACTGCCAGACGCACCCTCCCGTTTCAAACCCCCTGTAACCCGTCGCTTGAATCCGACAGCCAAGCAGCGGATATCTACAAGGCGCAGCGCACCAGGCGAGCGAACATTTGTCAATTTGTTATGAAGAAAATCCATGTCTGAAAACGTTAATTTATGTAGAAATGATATGTATCACTATTGTAATTAATTGATTTTTACGTGCAAAAGGGAAGAAGGAATATCATGAAAACGAATATGTATATAGTAGCATAAAAACGCGAAAAATATTTGTTATGAAAAACACACCTATCGGCCGTCAGAACGGACCATGTGACCATCATCTCTTCTAGATAATGGCCAACTAGGCGGGGTGGCAGATGTGACGTCACACCCGCGCAGAAAATACCTTATGTTCCGTCACGCAGAATTTTGTCATACGGTACATTCTAGCTTAGTCAGAAAGTAAAGCCTTCTGTTGAATGAAATGAAAACAGGTAGAGTGTAAAAGCGGGACACGGCCGTCCGCCGTTGTCCCCCAAAAACAAGACCAATTGTAAAGAAAGCAGGAAAGATCTTGAAGAAAGACCGCGAACGGTTCTGCTATGCAAGCGTTGGCGATAGCACTTTGTCTTCCGCGATGAATAGTCACTAAAGCCACCGAGGCATTGAATAAACAAAAAAGAACTCGACAAACGGTAGCGTCGCTCAGCGTCGCCCATGCTCACGCGCGGGTTCTTAGCGCTCACGCTAGCGCACGTGTTTTGGAGCACATGTTATAGCGCTCTCAAGTAGTTAATTGTATGTACTAAAAGTTAAGCACGAGAAAGAGACAGGCCAAGACATGCCATAGGCCAGTATAGAACAGCTAGGTATGTGGTGACCGGATCGAAGGGGAAAAGTCTCTCTCTCTGAGTTACCGGTAGGGTATATTTAAGTAGTGATGTACGAAAAATAAAGTCAGTTAGTCCACCGTTATCTTGTGTATTAATTCCGCGCCAAAGGCGCGTACAGGGATATCTAGTAGAAGAATTCCCTGGTAGGTTATAACCTACACATATGTTTTAATGTCCACACATGAAAAACCTAGGGATCACATTGTTTGAGTTATTATTCTGCTATAACCACAATATTTACTTACATGTAACTTTTATTCTCCAGAACGAGAGACATCTCCTTTCTGCGAATCGTTCTTCTTCAACCGATCAACCTCAGACCCATGTCACGGCGACTGTTTCCTGAAGCCGCCGCCGATGATGATGGCGCTACTGTTAATGATATGGTCTTAAGCTCCGTTCATTGTGCCGCATAGGCTGTTGCACGTTTTTTTTGCGTGAAAAGTTCTAATGAATACATATCAATATGAATATTGAATTTATGGTCCAGAACGTGTTGAAACATGTCTGGACATATTCATTTATGTCCTGCACAACATCTAGAGAACTAACGAAACAAAAAAAAAACGTTCTTCGCTTTTTACATTTCTACACATCACTTGCAGCAAAAACTGATCTCGCATGAACGAAGCCTAATCGGCTGTTTCGAAAGCACTGACAGCCTTTTGACGTAAAATCGAGCCAGAGAGCCAGAGAAAATTGGCTACAAGCAAAATGTATGGGAATGACGTTCGTGACATGGATGTGATCAACCTATGAATGAAAATAAGACCGTCGTAAACCAGTTAGCAGGCTACTTTTGAACCAGCATAAAACATTAGTGGTTAGGGAACGATTTTCTTACCTTATCGAGGGACCAAATCCTAAAATTCGTAATTTTAATTGAAGTGTTTGCACTACTGAACGGCTCTAAATGTTTTCGCGTGCTTTGCTTGATGCCACTGAGAACTGACAGTTCTCAACATTGGTGTTAGTAAACGGAATTTCTTTAGCTTTTTCACGTGAGTGAAAAAGAGTTGAAAAAAATACAGCGAGAGAATAAGACAGGGCCGCATTGAGAGAAAATGAGAATACCTTATTGTTTGTAAGCATTGCTCATTACTAGGTTTCAATAGTTCAGATACATTCTTTTAGCCTTATTAGTAGTCCTATCGTTATCCCCCCCCACTCCCCACCGATGGGGTATTGTAACCTTCAGTTCCAATTGCAATGTGTTGACTTCGCCAACCGTAGAAACAGCCATTGCGACTCAGACCCCCTTAGTACGATCCTGGAAATAACGCCTGCTAGGTGAGTGATATCCCTCCAAGTCTGGCGCTGAGCGTCTGGGACGGAGGGGTCACTCACAAAAGGAAAGCTTTTTCGGTAAAACCACGACTACTTCACTCTGTATGGGTGATATCCCTCCACGTCTGGTGCTTTTGCGTCTGAGACGGAGGGGTCGCTCATACTGGTCCGCGATCAGATATACCTAGGTACGTTTTGCCACAAGGGTTTTGGGCCATTAAACACCAATGACCTAGGAAAGTGTTGCCAAGGTATGGATGAGAAAAACGTCACAATTTGGGTAATTCAAGAAGGCTTATAAGGCTCAGCTGAACTGTTGAGCGCTCTTTTTTACGTTGATTAACCAGCGAAATTAGAAGTGCGCGCGTAATAATATTTAATAGAACAAAGTGTTTTCAAAAAGGTGTAAAGCAGTGTAAATTGTAAAGCGGAAAAATTAAAAAGGCTAAAAGTCATTGTAGTCATTGTATTTAAAAAAAGTTATTGTCCCTGAACAAAAAGGGAGAGTCAGTGGATTTAAAAAATAATTGTATGAAAAAGTATGGTGTAAAAAACAATAGCCTAATTGTTCTATTTTTTTTTAAGATTATTTTATGCTAGTGGAGAAGAAGCAAAAATTATTTATTGGAAGAAAATTGTGTCGTAAAAGATAAAAAAAAACTATTTGTGCAACAAGAAAAAAGGTAAAGGGTTATATACCATAAAGCGCTGGTGTAGCATAGGTTTAAGAAATTCGGAAACAATGTTTAATTCTCCCCGAACAGGTCCTTGGGGGCCTTTTTATGTTTTGCCCTGGTTTTCCACCAGAGCTTATACTTCACAGGCTGGATCACGGAGTGCATCGAAGTGCATGCCAGGTGGCCATTCTATTTTGGGCCAACAATACCCACCACCAGTTGGGGCGTGAGAACTGAATACGTCATTGTCCTGAGGCGCGCGTACGAGCGAAGATAAATCCGGGTACCCGATCAGTGATAACACCGCATCCATCCCAGGAGCTGCAACTCGGAGAGAAAATTACAACGAGGCCAACTTGCAGAAGTTCGGGGGAGAAAATCTATCGCTACACTGGCAAAACGAAGCGCAAGTAACCTAGGTAAAGCATAACATTGTCTACAAAACTATGAATACAAAAGATTGTAATTTAACTGTAGAATGGCAAACTTTCAAATTTACGCTAGCTTACACCCCCCAAAAAAATACGACCTAAAGTACTCAAACGGAGTTAACAGCCCTCGTCGCTAGTTAGTCTCATAGAAAAAGTGTTCAAAGTTGAAGCTTTTGAGCCCGCGGAAAAAGACGAATATCTGGCAAAGCTTTCCACCTCGTTCGAAGTTCGTTCGTTGTTTCGTGCTCCGTAGGTTTCTGGTTGCAGAAAGACAATTAGCGTGGCGGATACCGAAGCAGCTTTAGGCTCACATCGGATCTGATTCCAGCTTTCCCCTCCCCCTTACCCCTGAGCAAGCATAGGCTAACAACTCGGTCAGCTAACAATAAACAGCAGACACTCACTCAACCGGGGCTAGCTGCCAGTAAGTCTAAAGCTTCCTGAGTTGAATCGTTGGATGATCTCCTATCTCGATTGCAATCAATGTTTGATAAAACCAATGAAAACATTGAGCAGACCAAAAGTGAATTACACCATGAAATCACAACGCTTCGTGAGGATGTTCAACAATTCAAGATGGACTGTTCTAATGAGATGAAACAACTTTCGACATCGATCTTTGATGTTCGCTGTGATGTGACTGTTAATCGCGAGCGGATCCTATGTGTAGAAAAGTCCAACGATCTTCTGCTTTCCGGAGTACCTTTTGTTCCATCCGAAAATTTAAAAAATATTGTCCTCAAAGCGGCTGCTGCTTTGGGATACGAAGAACCAGATTTTCCGCTCATCATTACTAAGTGACTTTCCCGGACTCCAATTTCACCTGGATCATCTCCACCTGTAGCGCTACAGTTTGCGTTCAAATTTGCTCGAGATGAGTTTTATAGCCGATATCTGAGGACTCGCCAGCTGACACTGGAACACCTGGGATTCAACGTCAACAAGAGAGTCTACCTGAACGAAAATTTGACGGAGATGACTCGTAAAATCAAAACGCAAGCGGTTAAACTGAAAAAAGTTGGTAAGCTCCATTCAGTTTTCACGAAGGATGGTACAGTGCTCGTGAAGGTCAGCTGAGATGCTGCCCCACAAACGATTCACTCCTTAGACCAACTGGAGTAGTAAAAATCACCTTCCCATTAAAGTTATCTCAATTCCTTTCTAATTATATCTCTGAGACCTTTCCCTACGATATTCCATGTCTTATTCCCTCCTAAAAGAAAATTTATCATGCAAAAACACTGTTCCCAAAAAGCTCTTCAATTTTCCTTCATATACATATATCCTTGTATCCCATCATTATCGCAATCCATGTATCCTTCCTTCCTAAAAGTCAGTAGTCTTACATTTACACTGCGGAGACGGCTATGTTGCTGCTGTTTAAGTTACTGTTGCTGATGCTGCAATGTGGTCCCCGTGGTTCTGTGGTTAGCAATGTCGGTCGGCTAGCTCTCCCACACGGTTGTGATATCGGGTTCGATTCCGATCAGGTCGAGGATCTTTTCGAGCTGGAAATTTTCTCGACTCAGCACTGGGGCACGGTGTATCATTGTACTTATCCTACAACATGCAAAATGTGCCGAAAACAATATCGATAACGAATTCTCTCAACTAAACTAGTTAATCGAGACCGCATCAGCCCCCCAGGCTAGCGTGCGATATTGTTTATTGTTTGTGCTGTTGCTGTTGTTCCTGACGATGACAATTACGGTGCTGCGTGTTTAACCGTTCAACGACTGCGGGATGTCCACTATACGTTTCATCTTTAAAATACGTTCAAATAAAATCCAGAAATCGATAGATATGATTTGTGAGATATATTTAGTATGTTATTTAGTTAGAAAGCTTTTTATTCAATTCTGGGTCTTACACTTGTTTATGATGTCGGATAACCATGGAAATACAGGTGGTAGTGCTCTATCTAATTCAAGTGTGACCGCGTGTATACCGCGCATTGTTATGAACTGTGCTTTATTTCCAGATAAATTAAATATTTGTCATTTAAATATTCAGAGTATTTGTGCGCGCCAAATGAGCAAATTCAATTTAATTCATTGAATTTGCTCATTTGGCGCGCACAAATACTCTGAATTGTTGTGTGTAGTCGATAGTAAACTTGATCTAATATGCATTTCAGAGACTTGGCTGAATGAATCTATATCTGATGAAACAATTACTATAGAAGGGTACAATCTAATTAGGAATGATCGGTCCTACTGTCAAGGAGGAGGAATATGTGTGTACTACAAAAAAGACCTTAAGTGTATTACGTTATGTCAATCAGAAACATTTGTTGGTATGGGTAGCTCAACCTCCACTGAATATATTTTCATTGAAGTTTCTGCTGCTAATGAGAAGTTCTTGCTTGGACAGGGGCGGACGAAGGCTGATTTGAGCTGCAGGCGAAGACTGATTTTGCCGCCCCCCCCCCCTCTCAAGTTTTTATTTTATATGAAACGCATTTTCTATAGACTCGAAAATTTGATTAGACAGCATGTGTTGTGTTAACAATTCAAAAATTACCTTTTCATGCTTTCAATGTTGCAAATTTTTTTATCGTTTCCGACATATCAATTTCTTGAAGCACCTGTCTTTCTATCGATATTATCGCCAAGCCACACAAACGTTCTTGCGACATGGTCGATCGTAGTTACGTCTTTATAAGTTTTAATTTTAAGAAACTTCTCTCGCCACTTGTTACTTACTTGCTTTACTTTACTTCACTTTTAAGGCGACAGACCGATTATCAATCCAGTGCCGAATCCAGAATACGTCGCCATGTCACTCGGTCTTGGGCTGCTATCCTCCAATCACCCCTAACACCTATTTCGCGTGCATCCTCGTCGACAGCACACATCCAACGAGTGCGGGGTCTACCCGGAAGTCGACGACCTCTATCGGGATTCCTGCTAAATATAGCCTTCGCTTGACGCTCATCCGGCATTCTCGCTACATACCCAGCCCACTGAAGCCTGCCGTGTTTTATCCGCTTGACTGTATCCGCCGATTCGTATGCCTGGTACACTTCATGGTGATGCGTCTGCGCCAAACACCATTTTCTAGTTTGCCGCCAAGGTTTGAAAAAAAAAACCCTACGCTCAAAAACACCAAGAGCTCGCCGATCAGCCTCTTTCAGCGTCCATGATTCATGGCCGTAGAGAGCCACCAGAAGAATCAGTGTCTTATAGAGTGCAAGTTTTGTACGGATTTGCAGACTGCGGGACCTTAGCTGGTTACGTAATCCGTAAAAGGCCCTGTTTGCGGCTGCTATCCGCCTCTTTATCCCACGGCTAACCTCGTTGTCACATGTCACTAATGTTCCCAGGTAGATGAATTCGTCGACTACTTCAAATGTTTCCCCATCTAGCACCACCGCAGCACCAACCTCCAACGGACTACCACGCACTCTGCCAGCCACCATGTATTTCGTTTAGGCAAAGTTTATGACAAGCCCTAATCTCGCAGCTTCTCGCCTGAGAGGTCCGAAGGCCTCTTCCACTGCTCTACGATTAATACCAATAATGTCGATATCATCCGCAAAACCTAGAACAAACAACAATATCGCACGCTAGCCTGGGGGCTAATGCGGTCTCGATCAACTAGATTAGTTGAGAGAGTTCGTTATCGATATTGTTTTTCGGCACATTTTGCATGTTGTAGGATAAGTACAACGACACACCGTGCCCCAGTGCTGAGTCGAGAAAATTTTTCGCTCGAAAAGTTCCTCGACCTGATCGGGAATCGAACCCAATATCACAACCGTGTGGGAGAGCTAGCCGACCGACATCGCTAACCACAGAACCACGGGGACCACCTAGAAGCGTGTGCGATTTCGTAATGATGGTGCCGCTTCTCTGCACACCAGCTCTCCGTATAGCACCTTCCAATGCGATGTCGAACAATAAGTTCGACAGCCCATCACCCTGCTTCAAATCATCTAACGTCACGAAAGGGTCTGATATCTCACCGGCTATCCTGACGCTTGATGTAGAACCTTCAAGGGTGGCACGTATGAACCTAATCAGCTTTGTTGGGAAGCCATGTTCGAGCATGATCCGCGATAACTCATTTCTCTTAACTGAATCGTACGCTGCCCTGAAGTCTATTAACAGATGGTGCGTCTGTAAGTTGAATTCTCGAAATTTATCCAGGATTTGTCGCAAGGTAAATATTTGGTCCGTCGAGGAGCGTCCCCCTCGAAAACCGCATTGGTACTCGGCAACAAAGGTCTCCTGCAACGGCCTCAGTCTGTGGAACAGGATGCGGGAGAGAATTTTGTACACGGTATTGAGAAGAGTTATGCCCCGATAATTGCTACAGTCCAGGCGATGACCTTTTTTGTAGATCGGGCATATGAGACCCTCCAACCAGTCCGAGGGCAATTCTTCATCAGACCACACTCTCAGCATGATCCGATGGATGGCACGATACAGCTGTTCGCTCCCGACTTTGAAGAGTTCGGCGGGAATGCCGGCCTTCCCAGCTGCCTTGCAGTTTCTCAGCTCTTTCACTGTTTTCTTCACCTCGTCCATGGATGGTGGATCCACAGCTTGACCATCATCCTCAATAGTCATCCTGCTCCTTTCGACTCCACTGTTTCCCTCACCGTTCAACAGCACACTGAAGTGTTCCTTCCAACGCCTGGCCACCTCTGTTTTATCGGTTATCAGGTTCCCCTCCCTATCGTTGCACATGACAGGAGCTGACACGTTTCGATTCCTAATTCCGTCGACCTTCTTGTAGAAGCTCCTCGCATCGTGCCTGGAGAAGCAACCTTCCGCCTCCGCAAGAAGACGCTCCCAATGCTGTCGTTTCTTCCGGCGATGGAGTCTCTTTTCAGCGGCTCTAGCATCTCGTTATCTATTCACGCTCTGACGAGTCACAGCCGTGGCCAACATGTGACCCCTGGCGCGGTTCTTCTCCTCCGTCACTCGCTGGCACCCAGCGTCAAACCACTCATTGGACGCAGCTGCCGCAGTTGTACCCAACACTTCTCGCGCTGTAGTGCTCATCGAACTGTGGATGTGTCTCCTGCGCTTTCATTGTATGTCTTTCCAATACCAATACATCCAATACAGAATAGAAGAAATACACTTTGAAAGAGAGTTAATATTAAATTGATTTTGAACAAAATTGAATGCCAAGCTACTAAACTGCATAAGAATTTGATTTTTTTAATTTTTTTGCTAGGCTTTTTGCAGTATTTCTTGCAAACGCATCTTGCTTCAGATCCTCGATTGCTTCATATAGGGCATAATAAATTTCTCCTATATCAAGCCTCAAGGGAGTGACAGCATCAATTCGACTTTCCAACGCGTTCCACTCAGAGGCTCTACCGTAAGAGAAGTAATGTGTTTTTTGAACGATGAGTTGAAGCAGAAAAGAAGTTGAAAATTTCTTACACAACTCTGAAAAAGTCTGCAGCATCAAAACATGACTTGGCACCATCGCTAACAACAAGATTGAGAGAATGGTTGCTGCATGGAACGGATTGATTTTTATAAAAATTGATTTTTACAAAAAAAGTTTAAGATAATTAGTTTAAGAGATTATGACAGATCTCGACGTTTCATGCATTTCTAAGACCATTTTTTTCAATATCGAACATTTTACGAACTACCTGTGCATTTTTTATCGGCCGAAAAAGTGAAACTTTGACCGCTTCGAGGCACCACTTTTCGAAGTCCGACTGAGCTGAAATTTTGCAAGAAGACTGTGGCATGTAGAGTGTTAGTACAACGTTAGTACATGAAAATGTGGATGGTCCGTCGCACGTGAATGGAAATCCTGCTAGAGAGAGAAAAAATTTCCTCGTCGCTTAAAAAATAAACACACGCATTAGCCGTCTGTTTGCCGCCCCTCGATGATTGACGAGCAGGCGACCGCCTGCTTCGCCTACGCGTTAATCCGCCCCTGTGCTTGGAGTAGTTTACAACCCTCCAAGCAATGACTGTTCTGAACTTCTTTATGATAAACTGTTGGCTTTTGCATTAAAATATCCGCAAACGATTATTTTAGGTGATTTTAACACTGATATTAGAAAAACCAATTCAAGAGCGAGTAGGCTTAACAGCGTCATTGATGTCTTAGGACTAAATTGTGTTAGTTTCGAGCCAACACATTATTTTTCTGGAGGATGCTCCCTAATTGATTTAATGCTCGTCAGTAGTAATGATTTTGTCCTGAAGTTTAATCAAGTTTCAGCATCTGGGTTCTCTAGGCACGATATCATATTTGCATCCCTTAATGTTACTTGTGATCCTAGCCCGACAACCTGTCGCTATTACAGAGACTATAACAGAATTGATATGGCATTGCTTCACATCGTTATTGATACTATAGACTGGTCTCTTTTATATAGTATGTCAGATCCTGATGTAGCACTTATCTTCTTTAATGAATGCTTGGTAGAACTCTATGACAATTCAGTTCCAGTTCGAATATTTAGACCGAAAAATAACCCATAGTTCAATAGTATTATTTTAGCCGCGATGGTTGAAAGAGATGTGGCATATCGATTGTGGAAAAACGATAAATCAACTCAAAACTTAGCCCAATTTAGAAGTTTGCGGAACAGAGTTACCAATTTGATTCATATAGCTAAGAAAGATTATCTCTCTGAAAGAATGGCTACAAATAATAGCGAAGTTCTATGGAATAAACTTAAAAATATTGATGTTCATAAACGAACCCAACATAAATCTCAGTTTGATCACACATCCGATGAAATCAATGCTTATTTCAGCTCTAATTTTACCCGTGATAATTCATCTTTACCTGTTCCTCCTCCTAATGAAAACGGTTTTAGCTTCGCTGCTGTTTCGATGCAAGAAATCCTCTCAGCTATGAATTCCATACAATCGGATTCAGTGGGATTAGATGATATTCCTCTTCGGTTTTTGAAAATCGTTTTTCCTTTCTTAGCGTCTCAAATCTGCTATATTTTCAATTTATGTTTGAATTCATGCAAATTTACAAAATCATGGAAGTTGGTAAAAGTTATTCCAATTCCAAAAACGTCTCGCAATTCCAACTTATCGAAGTTGCGCCCTATCAGTATTTTAAATGTGCTTTCCAAAGTGTTTGAAAAGGTTTTGAAACAGCAAATCCTTCACTACGTTCAGTCCAAAAACATGTTAAATGATTATCAATCTGGATTCAGATCAGGTCATAATACTACGACTGCATTTTTGAAGATTCATGACGACATTCATAAGGTAATTGATAAAAGAGGAATTGCACTTCTTTTCTTAATTGATTTTTCTAAGGCCTTCGATCGTGTATCGCATAATATGCTACTCATTAAACTGTCACATCAGTTCAATTTTTCTAATAAAGCCGTAAAACTCATTCAATCATACTTATCAAACAGAATCCAAATTTTATCAGTCGAAGGCGACGTATCTCAACCTATTGATATTGTGAGCGGAGTTCCTCAAGGATCTGTGCTTGGGCCTATTTTATTCTCAATGTACATCAATGATCTACCTTCTGTCCTGCGGTATTGTCATATACACATGTTTGCTGATGATGTTCAGATCTATATTTGCTCACGTCTTTTAAATAATGATCTTGCTAGAGTTTTTAACTGGTCTCAGCATAATCTACTTCCTATATATATCGATAAAACTAAAGTGATGTGCGTTTCAAGATCGCGAATAGTTGAAGATAAACCCTCAGTGTGGCTCGGTAATGACTCTATTACACACTAAGACTGACAACTTTTTATTGGGTAACATAGTACCTATCTCGAGTAAAAGCTCATCCCATCAAAATTGGGTAAAGTGCTGAAACTCAAGAATTGAGTAAAGTGGTGTGAACTTAAAAATAGGTAAGCATTACCTAAAGATGTTCTACAGATGGTTCTCAAAAATGGGTAATTTTCTCACAAAATTGGTCACGTGGTCGCCCTTCAAAGCGAAATTCGCAAGCATGGGTTCAAATCGCAACGATACGCGCGAGCGGAAATCTTTTCAGGGGGGCTAATCACCAAAAAAAACTACACAGCGTAATAGGGAGGCATTAGGTAATATTTGCAAGAAATAATTTACACATGGTTATTCTAGTTGAATCACAATCATATTTTAGTTACTCTCGGTTTCTATCATCTTTCTTTTCCCTGTCCTATCTGTGCGTGTCTTTACTGATCTACCGGACCATTGTCTATCGCTTAACAAAGCGTTTGCAAAATCGCCTACATGCAATCTCAGCAGCGAACAAATTTCATCATTTGAATATATGTACGTTCAATTGGGCGACGTTCTCTGACCGTCGGTCACATGTGCACACGGACAATCGAATAATAAATGAGCTCAAATGAGTACTTACAGGCCTGTAGCAATAGTTTGTTGGGGGAATACCTCTGGCTGTGCCTTACAGCGTGTGGTACGGCGAATGATGGGCAGCAACGATGCGATGAGGTTCTCTGCTTCGGTGCGCGTTGCTGGCTGCTGGTGCTATCCTGAGCCACCTAGCAGGGTGGGGAGGATCCTGTGAAATATCGATGATCGTTCCATGTGGGCGCGATGGTTACGGCGCAGCCCTTTCTGGCCCGATGATGGTTGAGCGGAATTTGCGCACGGTAAACCCAACGGAAAAATGTGGCGGTGGTCGATTGGCTATATTGAAGAAAGAAAGCCGTCGAACGGCTGTTCGGCGAGGATTAAGACACGCACTTTCCTACACGCACAGATTCTTATACCTTTCTTCTCTGGGCACAAACGAAACTAGCATAGCTATGAGAAGGTTTCTAATTCTGTTGAATCTCACTGCAAAGAATCTTGATGATTAGCACTCTTGAAAATTTGAACAAGTTAAACTGTCCCTACTTCGACGATCACGAACACGCGAGGCAAGGCCACACTTCCGATACCTTATTAGGTTTACTGGCAAATGGACGAGAAAATCTCAAGCCCTCAGCTAAATAGTTTCCCGAAGTCGGTTTACAGGAAGTGCGTCACCTCCGAACGAGTTGGACAAATTCGTTAGCTATAGATCGTTCCTGAACAATGCATCTCGCTCTTACGGGTTTCATTGGATCTTGCCATCCCACTTTGCCTGCGTTTGGAGGACACGATGTCAATCTAATCTCTCTAATCTCTGAGTGTGATTCGGTCCTGGCAGTTTCTTTAATCCGTTTAAAGAGCATTTCTCTCGAGACCTCACGGATCACAGTGCGTAACGTCGTATCCCCTGGATGGCATATATTTAGGCGCTGCCTAATTCAAATACGTCTGGTTTATTATACCAGTTCAAGTACCCTCAGCCGACTAACGTATTTCAGTGGTTGAACTAGACTGTTTGTGATTACCAGATCTGTTCGCTCCTATTAACTTTTGATATTGATTTTAATATTATATATATACAACTAGGAAAAAGTTACTTCTTGAAGTAGTTATGTACAAATTCTACCTAAGGTACAATAAGTGTACCTGTTACAATATGCAACACGAGTGTTACAATATGCAACACGAGTAAGCTTAATAGAGAACTGAACTAGTCTTTCTTCGAAAAACATCAACCTCAGAACAGACGGAATGTCGTAAGTATCATCGCATTCAAGTATGTGACATTTTTCTCATTATCATTTTAGAACTAAACTTCCAACCACCTTCCCAAACTATTCCTAATCTTTTCTAATGGCATTCATATGGTCCGTATGCGACAAGCTAGCCATTACACGGCGTAAATCTAGGGGGTTGGACAGAGTTGACTCTAACTACACACTCATTTTTTTCTCGCTGGAAACCTACAAAATTTCGCTGGATTTTGCCGAGACCAGCAATTCATCTAGGGAAATAAATTTTGCTGTCAATCCAGCAAAGCAGAATTTCATTCGACTGACGGCACTTAACTGTAACTTCAGCAAACTGGAATTTAGTTATTGAATAATCAGCCAATGACTGTACATTAAGCAATGCAGAAGATATTATGCTGGTTAACCAGTTAGTGTAAATGAACCATGATTCACTCAGGCACTAGCCTCTACCCACCCACATGATCATAACCAAATTATTGTTGAACTAGATACGTATATTTATTATGTCTACTTTTATGTTTCTAGCCTATCAATAATTTAGCTATGGTCCCATATTAGCTATCAGTAACCTAATTATAAGCACATTGAGAGTATACAAGCCAAGTGCATCAAATATACGAGATGTTTATATCCTCTCATTAACAGGAATTCTAAACTTTGTTTAAAGAACAAATTTTTGATTTACAAACAAATTTTTAGACCAGCAATGCTTTATGCAGTACCGATCTGGTCAAGTTGCTGTTCAACAAGGAAGAAAACGCTCCAAAGGATTCAGAATAAAATTCTAAAAATGATTTTGAAGCGTCCTCCTTGGCTTGGTACACTCGAATTACATAGACTTACTGGTGTTGAACCATTAGAAGCTATGTCAAATAAAATTATTAACAATTTTCGACAAAAATCGTTGCAATCCTCAATTGCTACGATAAGCTCTCTTTATAGCCAATAAGTTACCAATTAAGTTAGTTGTAAGTTTACTTCCCCTTTTCTGACAAGTAGGTTTAAATCCCTACGAATGATAAGTCCTAATTGCGAAAGCAAACAAATCCTAACAATTAAAATTACAAATTTCTAACAGTGTTGAGAAGTCACCATTTGTGATTGGACACACATACTCATTATTTACTAATATTTATCATAAATACTTAAGCTACTAACAAATCCCCCCCTTAAAAAAAAACTAATTATAATCTCATATAAGCTTCGCAGCTTTTGATAATTACAGTTTGATGTGAAATTTTTTGACATATCGATTTGCTCACTAAGCTCGTTGCTTTCCAGCAAACATGCATTTACTGTTTTGTGTACAGCAAATAGTCGTGCTGTATTTTCGTGAATCACTGAATCAAATACTTGTTTTCAGTAAATTGATCAATGAACAACTAGTTTACAGTAATATAAAATTACTGAATGAAATTCAATAAATTGTAGAATTGAATTACAGTTACATTTTGCTCTTTGAAGTCTTTACTTCCTTGTTAACTAACAGCTTGACAAAAGTGATATAGTTGTCCAAGTTGTCCGATGGAAAAACATACAAAATGCTTGAATCCATTTAGTAAATACCTAGACGTTTTATTTCGTTTATCTGGGACAGCCACACTCAAGCACAAATCTAGACACACGGATACCACGAGGCGCCCTAATTCTGCGCGGCTCTTAGTTCTGCGCACTTCGTATTAAAATGTTAAAAATATAGGATTTAGAAGCTGGTTTTCAAAAATGATGTTTGGCAATGATTTCCTATATATTAACTGTCAACTTTCTGTTTATGTTTTCTTATTTACAAAACGACATCAACATTTCGATACGAAGTGCGCAGAATTAGGGCGCCTTACGGTACACAAATGCGCATGCAAATTGAATCAATCATTTATCAATTATCATAAAAGTCCCAATAAAAGCCTTAATTAAAATCTTTTGTGTGTAAACCTCGCCAAATAAAGGCTTAAAATGAATCACGTCGTGATGAAATCAAATGGCAGCTGCCGCTTATGCATTGCTAAGTACTCAAAAAGCAACACGATTGCATGTTGTGAATTCAATCGGTGGTTTCATCTAAGCTTTGTTCAGCTGGTAGGGACATCCGCCAAAAGCGGTCTTTGTTATGTATAAAATGCTCTGGTATATTGGATGAACTCAATCACTTGAATGCTGGATCTCAATAACACGGAATGGTTTTCTAAAAAACGGTCGAACAACCAATATCAGTACACATGAAGTGTACGGTACAGCATGAAGTGGCTTCCATCAAGCTATTACCAAAAACCGTTCTAGGTGCTAAGAACCGATTCAGAAAACTAAAAACCGCTTCATCCGTCAGGCCAACACACAATTTCACCCACCGTAGATAAAAATACAGCTAACGACATCTACCGGCCACTGGAAAAGTAGCAAATGCTAGAACCACAAACAGACGTCACTTGTACACTAGCGCCGCTTGGTAATCTTATTGCTAAAATATATTTTCTGACGTAGAACTACGTCTCTCAGGAAGTTTGGCTACATACACAGAACGGAAGGTCATCTGTGATACGAAAACTGCTAAGTGCTCAGTGAATTTTCCAGCGCTCCCTAGGGGTGGAAAGAACGCTTTTTACACGGAAAATAAACAGAATTTATACTACTTTTATCAAAATCAATCAAACACACTGGTATAAATCTGTCGGCGAAAACATTACAGGTTAACCCTGCTAAGCATCTGTAAGAAGGAAAACACATTATTTCTAGGGGCTTGACAACTTTATTTCATGAAAAATATTTCGGTAATATTACACGATATTGGTCGATATATATATTAATATCTATCATTTTTTTATCACATTAACTTCCCAACCATAGCGTATAGGACACGGTGAAACGGTTTGATCAACAAGTAGGCACGAGTTGTGAATTGCTTCTAAAATAAATGAATATCAGTAGCAAGGTATGTAGCTTTACCGGATTTATAATTTGAATGCATCGAAATAGTATATTATAAGATGCGATGAATTTTGGTCATCGGTTGTTTTAATAAACATCTTTAGTCTTTGGCATTTTTTTTTTTGCAATATAGCCGATTGTACTTTTGACATACCGTTTTACTATGTTTCTATACACCAACATCACAACGACGATAATATGAATTCAAAGAGTTTTGATGTAACTAGAGGAGTGTCTGAAAATGCAACGATAAACACTTAGTAACAATGAATAAAATCGAATTTTGCTCGTTGCACTAAATTCGTAGCCCAACTAGTAAAGGACTTTCACTCGTTGGGTTGAGCTATCTAGGCTGCAAGATGACACCGGTTGTTTCTTTTTGTTAGGATTACTAATCACCTATTGGGTTACGCAGTGTCTTGCCCCTAGCATCCTTCAAAACAGCTGACTCAGATACCGGCATAGATAATTGTAGAACTGTTCCTTTGTTGTTTTTCAGTAATCTACTCCTGTGAAAATAATCAGATTATTAACACGAGTTACATGAAGTGAGAGTCGCATCTTTTGTTTCAAGTCTCTAATTACCATCTCGTTTAGAGTCCTCGTAATGAATATTCGTATATTACGTAACGTGAAATTTGGCAATTTTCAAAACCCCCATCAACTAAGTAACGCAAATTTGCATGGTGGCAGTGTAACACTTCGCTGGATACCTTTCCTCAACCTCTCCCCTGAGCGCGTTATGTATTATAGGAATGTTTCCATATATGAACGAATGCTAGGGGTAAGGCACTATTGATATACAATGGTGATTCGCTCACCGGTTGCTCCTTAGTCGGGGGTTTGTTAGTTGGGCCCTAATCCATCTAAAAAGCGCTCTATGTCCATCTAAAAAGACGCTCTATGTCAAAATTGAACGTCATTCAAATGATGCAAGAAACCCGAAAAGTGAATAAATAATAAAATAAATTTTGACTTCTCGTACTTGAGTTTATTTGTCATTGATTGTTGATGGTTACCTTTGATTACTCGAAAAAAATGACATTGATTACTTCGGAGTAATCTCAGGTTACGACGCATTTCGAAACCCCTTGAAACGAACCTCTTGAGATCCTTTTTTAGTGTTCTGTAAGGTTGTCACTTTCGGTTGTCAGCAGGGATACCAGATTTGTCAGCAAAACGCTGATTTGTTTTGATTCGCAGGTATGTGCTTTTTTTTCAATCTCCATCCCGCATAATCAATAACCATAAACGGATGATAATCCATATGGTTTTACGATACCCCATACAGTCGAAACTATATCCCGAACTAGTTGTTAGGCACGTTTTATGGTTATTGATTATGCGGATGGTTAACTACATTTTTTTCCCTATGACTTTCTCAAAATGTGTGCAGATTTTTACAGACTTCTGCCTGCTCGAGCGCATTTATTCGAATCACGATTAGATTTTTAACAGATTTCAAAAAAAAGACTGCACAATGAAACTGGTACCTCTTACAATCGCATTATTCGTTGCCCTAGAAACTAACCTGGATTTACTTAACCGTATTCTACTTATTTTTATTTAAATGGCATGTCGCATGTCGCATCAATGAGTAGAAAATCTATATTCTCCAGAATGGACTAGAGTCAATCGGCAAAACATTTTATATAATCTAATAAGAGGATGAAACTAGTCATCGGCAAACATTTTATATAATCTAATAAGAGGATGAAACTAGTTTTTAAATTTCATTTCCGAATAAAGATGTGATTCATTTATTATAAATATTCGGAAAATTTGCGTTAAAAAATCCATCTGTGCCATGATTTTTAAAAACTCAAAGTACTTTCTTGAGTTGAAAAAAAACTAACGAGCTGCATTTTATATTCTAACAATTTTCAAAAATAACCGTCTATAACACATGGTACAATTGTAAATGGAAGAATTGCAACATTAACGGTTTAAAACGCACGATTTTTCAATAACATTAATTGTGGTTCGTGTTTCAAATCAACATTTGTCGATTACAATATCTTCGTTACACTATTCTAATATGACAAACTCCACAAATGTGAATAATTGCGATTTTTTTCCAAAACGTTTTTGCATCGAACCTAATAGATTGTATTAAACGGGTTAAACTGTTGAAATAACCGTCAATTCAAAACATCGAATAAATTATGCCACATTATACCACTGGCAAAGCGGCATAAACGTATACGACAAATATATATTGCCCGAGAGCACAGAAAATTCAATTGTCATTTTTCAGTCCTTTTTGTGTGCACTTTCTGTTCGATCATATACCTGAAGTTGACCTTCCGTTCTGTGCTACATAGGAATAAAAAAAATTAAAACCGAAAAAAATTTTAAATGATAAATCAGTTAGTTTTCGTTGCTACCAAATGCAGAAAATTATAATTTTATTATTCGAACTATTGTTTCATTGGAAATTGTCAAGCCTTGTAAAAACGCAAATTTCGATCTCTGATTGCTTTCCCAAGCACAGTCGGCAGAATTATAGCAGTGCCGTAGCTACTCCGTCTTGCGTGGTGGGGCAAAAATGTTTTTCTGATGTTTTTTCATGAAGGAAGTAATTTAAAAGTATTACATTCAGCTTAAATATACAGCAGCTATTCTGAAAAGTATGAATAGTTAATAAATTCGCTGCATTTATACGAAATAGGAAAACTGCGCAAAAGGCAATGCAATCGCGTGGGGGCCCGGGGTGGGGGGGGTCTCTAACCCATAATGTGGCTACGGGCCTGAATTATAGACCAAGTAATCCAGAAAGAATTATTTGGTCTATATAAGAGAATGTTGAAAAGCAAATTTCGGTCGATCTGGTTGATCGTTATTATTGCTTTCCCAAGCACGGTCGACAGAATTATAGACCTAGTAATTCAGAGAGAATTATTTGGTCTATATAAGAGAATGTTGAAAACCAAATTTCGGTTGATCTGTTTGATCATTACATGATTGCTTTCCCAAGCACGGTCGACAGAATTATAGATCAAGTAATTCAGAAAGAATTATTTGGTCTATATAAGAGAATGTTGAAAATCAGCTCGTAGTCGGCAGCGAGGATAAAAAATTTGTTTTAAGATTTTAAGTCATCAGATATAATTGGCGCCGTTAAATATTAAATTGTATTTGTGCCGTGTCAAATAAACGATTTATGAAGAAAAAAAATATGTTGAAAAGCAAATTTCGGTTGATCTGTTTGATCATTACATGATTGCTTTCCCAAGCACGGTCGACAGAATTATAAAACTAGTAATTCAGAAAGAATTATTTTGGCCTATATAAGAGGCTGTTTCAGCCTAAACTGGTCATTCGGAAACGAATGGATTATAAAATTTAAAGTCTCCGTTGCCAAAAAAAGAAGAAGTAAACTGGTCATATTAGTTCTAGACAGCGACAACAGCAATCCATACTTAAAGGCAGCGGCAGCTGATATCAGCAGCAGATGTAGCTGTAGCAGCGGCTGAGGATCCTTTTTTTACCGCGAATTTTGATTGATCTGTTTGGTCGTTATATGGTTGCTTTCCCAAGCACGGTCGACAGAATTATAGACCTAATAAATCAGAATGAATCAGTTAGCAGCAGTGGCAGTTGATATCAGCAGCAGCTTTGATCCTTGTAATACCGTGAATATCGATTAATCTGCTTGGTCGTAAAATGATTAACGAGTGGGGATGAGCCGAGTTATGGAACTTTCAGCTTCATATATCTTACCGGTACACACACTCGGCAGAGTTATTTAAAAAAGTTATATGAAAAGTGGAAAATACCATTGATGGCACTATGTCCAAATTGTTACATATACCTAACCCCATCACCATGTGCAATCTCGTCCTTAACGAGTGGGGATGAGCCGAGTTATGGAACTTTTCAGCTTCATATATCTTACCGGTACACACACTCGGCAGTGTTATTTGAAAAAAGTTATATGAAAAGTGGAAAATACCATTGATAGCACTATGTCCAAATTGTTACATATACCTAACCCCATCATCATGTGCAATCTCGTCCTTAACGAGTGGGGATGAGCCGAGTTATGGAACTTGTCAGCTTCATATATCTTACAGGTACACACACTCGGCAGAGTTATTTAAAAGAAGTTATATGAAAAGTGGAAAATACCATTGATGGCACTATGTCCAAATTGTTACATATACCCAACCCCATCACCATGTGCAATCTCGTCCTTAACGAGTGGGGATGAGCCGAGTTATGGAGCTTTTCAGCTTCATATATCTTACCGGTACACACACTCGGCAGTGTTATTTGAAAAAAGTTATATGAAAAGTGGAAAATACCATTGATAGCACTATGTCCAAATTGTTACATATACCTAACCCCATCATCATGTGCAATCTCGTCCTTAACGAGTGGGGATGAGCCGAGTTATGGAACTTTTCAGCTTCATATATCTTACCGGTACACACACTCGGCAGAGTTATTTGAAAAAGTTATATGAAAAGTGGAAAATACCATTGATGGCACTATGTTCAAATTGTTATATATACTCAACCCCATCACCATGTGCAATCTCGTCCTTAACGAGTGGGGATGAGCCGAGTTATGGAACTTTTCAGCTTCATATATCTTACCGGTACACACACTCGGCAGAGTTATTTAAAAAAAGTTATATGAAAAGTGGAAAATACCATTGATGGCACTATGTCCAAATTGTTACATATACCTAACCCCATCATCATGTGCAATCTCGTCCTTAACGAGTGGGGATGAGCCGAGTTATGGAACTTTTCAGCTTCATATATCTTACCGGTACACACACTCGGCAGAGTTATTTAAAAAAGGTATATGAAAAGTGGAAAATACCACCCCATCACCATGTGCAATCTCGTCCTTAACGAGTGGGGATGAGCCGAGTTATGGAACTTTTCAGCTTCATATATCTTACCGGTACACACACTCGGCAGAGTTATTTAAAAAAAGTTATATGAAAAGTGGAAAATACCATTGATGGCACTATGTCCAAATTGTTACATATACCTAACCCCATCATCATGTGCAATCTCGTCCTTAACGAGTGGGGATGAGCCGAACTATGGAGCTTTTCAGCTTCATATATCTTACCGGTACACACACTCGGCAGAGTTATTTAAAAAAAATTATATGAAAAGTGGAAAATACCATTGATGGCACTATGTCCAAATTGTTACATATACCTAACCCCATCACCATGTGCAATCTCGTCCTTAACGAGTGGGGATGAGCCGAGTTATGGAACTTTTCAGCTTCATATATCTTACCGGTACACACACTCGGCAGAGTTATTTAAAAAAAGCTATATGAAAAGTGGAAAATACCATTGATGGCACTATGTCCAAATTGTTATATATACTCAACTCCATCACCATGTGCAATCTCTTCCTTAACGAGTGGGGATGAGCCGAGTTATGGAACTTTTCAGCTTCATATATCTTACCGGTACACGCACTCGGCAGAGTTATTTAGAAAAAGTTATATGAAAAGTGGAAAATACCATTGATAGCACTATGTCCAAATTGTTACATATACCTAACCCCATCATCATGTGCAATCTCGTCCTTAACGAGTGGGGATGAGCCGAGTTATGGAACTTTTCAGCTTCATATATCTTACCGGTACACACACTCGGCAGTTATTTAAAAAAAGTTATATGAAAAGTGGAAAATACCATTGATGGCACTATGTCCAAATTGTTATATATACTCAACCCCATCACCATGTGCAATCTCGTCCTTAACGAGTGGGGATGAGCCGAGTTATGGAACTTTTCAGCTTCATTTATCTTACCGGTACACACACTCGGCAGAGTTATTTAAAAAACGTTTTATGAAAAGTGGAAAATACCATTGATGGCACTATGTCCAAATTGTTATATATACTCAACCTCATCACCATGTGCAATCTCATCCTTAACGAGTGGGGATGAGCCGAGTTATGGAACTTTTCAGCTTCATATATCTTACCGGTACACACACTCGGCAGAGTTATTTAAAAAAAGGTATATGAAAAGTGGAAAATACCATTGATGGCACTATGTCCAAATTGTTATATATTCTCAACCCCATCATCATGTGCAATCTCGTCCTTAACGAGTGGGGATGAGCCGATAAGGCCCGTTAGCTCCATGGATAGGAGGTCGACCATCTGGGTGAACCTTTCGGTAGACCACTCCTTTCACCTTAGCAACTACGTACCCTTCTTCTGAGGTTGAGACAACCTCCTGAACCGGGAACTTGCTCGTCATACATATGGCCGCCATACTGGACCTATCCGCAACCCAGTTACCGTTTCCGGGAGGGATGCGGTAGGGATCCGATATGATGGCGATGTCCGACAACGACTCAGTGGCTGCTTGGTGTAGAAGCTGCTGAGCCGCGAAGCAATGGTTCAGGTTCAGTTGCGTCACCCTTACGCCCGTGGTTTCGCAGCCGGCTTACCGGCTGGGTACCTGGGGCCTCCCATAAAGTGTTTGGCGTCCCGTTTCCCGGAGCATACCATGCACTTGGGAGACTCCCCACAGTCCTTTGCTTTATGGCCTGCACCTCCACATCGCCTGCACAGCTGGCCCCTATCGGGCCCCTTGCAGGTCCAGGACTTATGTCCGCCCTCGAAGCACCGGAAGCAAATGTCTGGTTGCTGTAGTATGCCCAGAGGACATACAGACCAGCCGACCTTCAACTTTCCCTCTTTCAGGGCCAGGTTAGCGTCCTCCGACGTTAGTCGGAAAGTAGCTATCTGGGTCCCCGCCGGACCTTTGCGGAGGCGGATTGACTCCTTAGCCACCTCCACCTCGCACTTCGCTTTTAGGGCTTGTGCAATGTCGCACCCCTCAGTGATTTCGTCCAGGTTTTTAAGCTGGAGAGTCACTTCTGAGGTGAGTGCCCGCACTTGCACCTCCTTCCCTAGGACCTTTTCAGCTACCGTTTTGTAGGTAGCCCCCTTGTTCTTGGCGTCCTTCCGGAGCTCAAGTATCATCTCGCTAGTGCGAGATCGGCGGATACTCCGCATATCCGCCCCCAGATCCTTGAGCTGGGTTTCCCCCTTCATCTTCTTCAAGACTTCTGAGTACTTCGACCCATCCGTCTTGAGTATGAGGGCGTCACCCCTACTCCGCGCCTTTTTGACCTTTTTTGGTCCTCTGGCCGCTCCGCCATCATGGCACGTCGCACCTTCCCGACGCTTCCTACCCTCTACGGTAGCCTCCACCTGTGTCTTTTCCGCGGTGGACTTTGAAACGGTCGGCGTGTTTTCCCATGGGAGTAGCACGACCAATCGTTTCTTGGTGTTCCCGGGGGCCGTTTCCCCCGGGGACTGCCTCGTTCGCTTAGCGACCTCCCCGTGGAGCAGACTGACGCGAACGAGGGGGCGTCTGTCTGCACCTCTTTAGATGCAGTCGCCCTCCCGGTCCTGGCCGCTTTCTCGGCCGCCTTTACCCGAGCTACGAGTTCTTCGTGCTCCTTTCTGGCTTCATAAATGGTGCTCCGAAGCAGGAGGAGGCTCTGCTTCAGGTCGCCAGCGATGTTTCGCCTGTTCGCCAAGAACTCGATTATGGCATCGAGTTGTTCAGACAGCGCCGCCACTCTTGGCCGCGTGTCCATACACCTTTCGACGGTCTTTACTAGCAAGGGACCGTCTACCGAGATGTCTGGTGTGGACATCGACGGATTCACCGTTTTTCCACCTCCAGACTTCGCCGCATCCGTCTCCGCCTTCTTCTGCGGAGACCGCTGGATGCCACCTCGTGCGAAGGGATTTGGTAACCCCTCCGCACCCGTCTCTTTCGTTTTTAAAGAATTCATCTTAGTTAATTGGGTCCCCCTTCCAGCCGCTATCCTTGTCCATGGTGGAGTAGTCGCCTATGTGGTCCCATGGTGGTCTATGCCGAAGCAGTGAGGTCATGGCTAGGGTAAGCAGTCATAGCGCCTTATGAGCAACTATGACTCCACCGACCGGCGCAAGTCAGGAACAACCATCTAATAAATGGTTATTACAAAACTACAACTGTGGTTTGATGCTGCTGCAAATGCACAGCAATGTGATGTTTATTACGATTTGTTGATACTGTGCATAACAAGCGGTATATACGAAACAAATCCGATTTCAGACAGAAAAGTTCGGCACGTTCTACTCACGATGCTGAGTCCGTTTTAGAAAATTCACAACACTTCATTAACAAAGACGTAACGTCTTAAAAAAGACGGTTATAGTTTGACATCACAGCAGAATTTCGACCATTATATCCGACACGAGAACGGTAACATTTTCTTCCTTCAAGCCGCGCAACACGACACGATACATGTTATATTGTTGTCTTTAAAAGAGGTTCGCCCCGCGTGTTACTTAGTTTCTGAGAAAAAATGGTAGCTAAATAGGTATTTATCATTTTTAATTACCTAAGAACAGATAAATTGGACAACTTAGTACTGGAGAACTTAAAAAAATATCCTTTTGCCCGATCTCATAAAAAGCAATGATACGGCTTGCTAAGATGGACTTTCATGTGGCAGTCTATTGGTAATCTCTGGTAATCATTTAGTTTAACTTGGAACTGTTTTCTTTTGAAGTATCTGTTACCCAACAAACAATTTTAGTTCCACAAAATTCCTCCAATTGTAGCTTCAACAAATCAATCAACAAAATTGTCGCGCCGAAAAAGTATCCTGATTTATACAGGGCTTACCCCCACAATGATTGAGATAGGCAAAATTTTGTGAATTTTTGAATTGCAGGAATTTTACGAAAGATGAATCAATTTCGAAGACCGGTTTCATTTTACTGGAAAACTATCCTAGTTTCCTAGTATTATTTGGGACCTTGGCGTGACCAACCTACAGCCGACATGTTTCGGATTTCAGGAGTGTGTGTCAAAGTGTACATTTTTGCAACGCATAGATCGTTTAAGGCAACTAAATTGTCTACCTAAAATACTTCATTTTAAAAAAACCTGAGATCACTAATATTTTTTAGAAATCACTTTTGGTTCTTAACCCTCTAGTGCCCAAGTAAATTTTCAGACGAGCTTCAAAAAAATCACTATGAATCTTTAAAATCATTTTTTAAGTATTGATTGAAGCATTTTAGAGGTGTAATTGGAGACCGTCTGAAGGCGACACTGGGCACTAGAGGGTCAAAATTATATTTTTTCCAGTGCAGGATGGTAAACTCAAATTTTTTATATTTTTGAAGGAAAGTTCAGATAATTTTTGAAAAGTTATCCATTCTATAACTCTTGTATTTACTTAGATATATTGATTTATAAGAAGGTTCAAATACAGTTAGGTTTCCTTCTGCGGGGTTAAATAAACCGCTTTAATTCAAAAATTCGCGTAAAAAACCACATTAATTTGAACATCAGCTTAAATATTTAACCTCCAAGAGAAAATCCGCGAAAAAATAATCTGACCTTTTCAAATGTTAGTCCAGTTAAATTTTCAAATGCAAAATTGCAAAGCTGCTTCGGGACTACGAAGCTGCTAACATTTGTTTGGTTTTTCGCATAAGAGTGTAAAGGGAAGAAATGTTCTTGCTTTTGTCAACACGCATACTCTGACAATCTATACGAGAGTTCTTTTTGAGCATCGTAGTCGCGAATAAGACCTACACACCCACAATGTTTATTGAGTTCGACTAGGGTGCTGCAAGCTCAAAGAAAATTTGTACCCAACAGGGAAAAAACCGCCAGAATCTACACCCATACTTAATAAATTTATACCTCGAAGATTCCTTGGCGAATTTTCAATCTTTGGGTACCAATGAACTAGAAATAAATTCTAATTTATTGGCAACATATAAACCTAAGAGAAACAAAATGTCAGAAAAAGTTCTACGCGTTGCAAAAATGTACACTTTGACACACATTCCGGAAATCCGAAACATTCCCAGTGTCCCTTGGTCACGTCCAGTTCTCAGGTAACACTAGAAAACTAGGATAGTTTCCCAGTAAAATGAAACCTGTTTCGTCAAAATTGATTCATTTTTTGTGATGTTTTGGCCATTTAAATATTGACAAAAATTTGCCTGCTTCAATTATTTTGTCTACCCCCCAGATGGTATCCCTAATTATACAATCTTTAAAAAAAACTCAGGCTTGAAACTACTCCGTTGAAAGCACTTCCGGCGTAAAACCCGAAGACTTGCCAAAACAAACTATTTAACTCGTCCGGTCGTTTGAATTTTCATTAGCAGTATCGTAAGATTTGTCATTCACTGTCTCTGATTTTCACAGATTCATTTACATAGCAAAATTTTATTTGTCAAATAGCTGTCAAATTATCGATACTTAAGCCCCGGCATTATCGATTGTTATCGATATCCATTTTGGGCGAAATTTCCCATCACTACATAAAACACAAAGCGCACATTACTAGTCAACTAGGTATATTCTGTCGACCTTGTTAGGGAAAGAAGCATTGAGAGACCAATCAGAGGTCGACATTTGCGTTTCGACAAGGCTTGACAGGTGGACAGATTTTTAACGATTTTGATGCCCCCCTCCCCCCCGTGGACAAATGCCATAAAAATTATAAAAAAATTGTAAGGACCGTGGACATCACACAACCACCCCCCCCCCCCAAGCTGTCGGTATGTGAACAGCCCCATAGTACAATAGTTCGAAGTTCGAACAATCAGAATCCAGCTTTCAGCATTTGGACGGGTGCTTAGATGATTTTTCAATCGATTGCTGCAAAAATGACGGAAATCGGTTGGCAACTGACTGAGTTTAAAACGTTAGAAATTAGACAATTCTCGTGACGCTCTCGATGCTTTTGGTTTTTGAAATTGGATCACTGTATTGAAGTTGGTCCCCTGTATATGTTGCCGTAAGATATAATTCTACGACAAAATCAAGGAACATCAGGGAATTCATTCTTGGAAATTGGGTCGCCACTCTGAAAAACAACAACAAGCTCCGGCAAAAAATCGTAATTATCAATTATAAGGATCAACTCATTTGGTAACAGTAAAAAGCAAAGCAAAGCCTTGGTGCTACATTCTGCTCGACCTTCTGTTTATCACACACAGTTTTCGCAGCCAGCTGTTTAATGTGCTGATTTAAAAAAATTGTGACGACTTTTTCTCATTTCAATAAATAGCTGCAAACAAGATAAGTTTATGCAGACAGCATCATTGGCTTATCAGCAGTTGTAAGTTAGAAGATAAACGGTAATATTATTAATTTGTAAAACGCATGGGTACTCATTTCGTGTGACTATTATGCCCCTAATTCCTCTATTTCTGACCATCTCTTTTCGCTGCAAGTATCAGTCGAAAGCATTAATATAAACAGGCGCTACCTGGTGGGAAGAATAAGAGATTCCACCGATAAAAGTTTTAGGGAACCATTCGAATATTACA
The DNA here is from genome assembly GCF_029784165.1 of Wyeomyia smithii. Classification (NCBI taxonomy): domain Eukaryota; kingdom Metazoa; phylum Arthropoda; class Insecta; order Diptera; family Culicidae; genus Wyeomyia; species Wyeomyia smithii. The sequence continues at coordinate 158,889,282 of NC_073696.1, forward strand.
TAACGCGGAATTTGGCAATTTCAATACCCACCCACCCCCACGTAACGCAATTTCACATGTTTGCCACACGCAATGTAACGCTTCGCTGAATACCCCCCCACCCCTGAGCGCGTTATGTATTATTTGAATGAGCCCTAGTGATGGAACTTTCATATACGCTGACGCTATCTGGTGAAAAGGATAAGAAAATTCAGTAGCAATTGCTTCAGTGGTGGAACTTAGGATTGAATTTTCCTAAGGTGAATCGGAACGTGTTCGTGATCGTGACCACCTTTTATTTTGCAAATCAATTTTCTTTTATTTATAAACATTACGCATATGAAACGTTGATCGAATGTTTGCTTCACAGGCGCGTGCCTAGAGTTCCAAACCCTACCTTAAAATTGTATGGAAAATAACCACAATCTCGTTCCACATTACAATAACAGATGCATCTGACAACATATGTAGTTTGGTTTTTAAACAGAGTTTTATTAAGACAGCAGCCGAAGTTTTTTGTTATCGATAATTTTCGTTAGACCTGTTTACCAACTTTCTGGTACAGTTTTGTGGTATATTATTTATGTTTCATACCTCACCAAGAGCATTTCCAAAATTTCACTGACAAAACGCACACGTTGCCTTTTGTATTTTCCACATTTCATACAACTTTTTTTAAATAACTCAGTGAAATCTGTGTACCGGTTAGATATGTTCAACTTAAAAGTTCCACAACTCGAGTCAGACCCTAAGGCCAAACTTGAGATTTAACATGATGATGATGCAAGACATATGGAACGAATTGAGCATAGTGCCATCAATGGTATTTTTCACTTTTCATACAACTTTTTTTAAGTAACTCTGCCGAGTCTGTGTACCGGTTAGATATGTTCAACTTAAAAGTTCCACAACTCGAGTCAGACCCTAAGGCCAAACTTAAGATTTCACATGATGATGGGGCAAGACAATTGAGCACGAACGAATTGAGCATAGTGCCATCAATGGTATTTTCCACTTTTCATATAACTTTTTTTAAATAACTCTGCCGGGTGTGTGTACCGGTAAGATATATGAAGCTGAAAAGTTCCATAACTCGGCTCATCCCCACTCGTTAAGGACGAGATTGCACATGGTGATGGGGTTGAGTATATATAACAATTTGGACATAGTGCCATCAATGGTATTTTCCACTTTTCATATAACTTTTTTTAAATAACTCTGCCGAGTGTGTGTACCGGTAAGATATATGAAGCTGAAAAGTTCCATAACTCGGCTCATCCCCACTCGTTAAGGACGAGATTGCACATGGTGATGGGGTTAGGTATATGTAACAATTTGGACATAGTGCCATCAATGGTATTTTCCACTTTTCATATAACTTTTTCAAATAACTCTGCCGAGTGTGTGTACCGGTAAGATATATGAAGCTGAAAAGTTCCATAACTCGGCTCATCCCCACTCGTTAAGAACGAGATTGCACATGGTGATGGGGTTGAGTATATATAACAATTTGGACATAGTGCCATCAATGGTATTTTCCACTTTTCATATAACTTTTTTTAAAAAACTCTGCCGAGTGTGTGTACCGGTAAGATATATGAAGCTGAAAAGTTCCATAACTCGGCTCATCCCACTCGTTAAGGACGAGATTGCACATGGTGATGGGGTTAGGTATATGTAACAATTTGGACATAGTGCCATCAATGGTATTTTCCACTTTTCATATAACTTTTTTTAAATAACTCTGCCGAGTGCGTGTACCGGTAAGATATATGAAGCTGAAAAGTTCCATAACTCGGCTCATCCCCACTCGTTAAGGACGAGATTGCACATGGTGATGGGGTTAGGTATATGTAACAATTTGGACATAGTGCCATCAATGGTATTTTCCACTTTTCATAAAACTTTTTTTAAATAACTCTGCCGAGTGTGTGTACCGGTAAGATATATGAAGCTGAAAAGCTCCATAGCTCGGCTCATCCCCACTCGTTAAGGACGAGATTGCACATGGTGATGGGGTTGAGTATATATAACAATTTGGACATAGTGCCATCAATGGTATTTTCCACTTTTCATATAACTTTTTTTAAATAACTCTGCCGAGTGTGTGTACCGGTAAGATATATGAAGCTGAAAAGCTCCATAACTCGGCTCATCCCCACTCGTTAAGGACGAGATTGCACATGGTGATGGGGTTGAGTATATATGACAATTTGGACATAGTGCCATCAATGGTATTTTCCACTTTTCATATAACTTTTTTTAAATAACTCTGCCGAGTGTGTGTACCGGTAAGATACATGAAGCTGAAAAGTTCCATAACTCGGCTCATCCCCACTCGTTAAGGACGAGATTGCACATGATGATGGGGTTAGGTATATGTAACAATTTGGACATAGTGCCATCAATGGTATTTTCCACTTTTCATATAACTTTTTTAAATAACTCTGCCGAGTGTGTGTACCGGTAAGATATATGAAGCTGAAAAGTTCCATAACTCGGCTCATCCCCACTCGTTAAGGACGAGATTGCACATGGTGATGGGGTTGAGTATATATAACAATTTGGACATAGTGCCATCAATGGTATTTTCCACTTTTCATATAACTTTTTTTTAAAAACTCTGCCGAGTGTGTGTACCGGTAAGATATATTAAGCTGAAAAGTTCCATAACTCGGCTCAACCCCACTCGTTAAGGACGAGATTGCACATGGTGATGGGGTTGAGTATATATAACAATTTGGACATAGTGCCATCAATGGTATTTTCCACTTTTCATATAACTTTTTTTAAATAACTCTGCCGAGTGTGTGTACCGGTAAGATCCCAGACAACTAGAGGTCGCATAAGATTGCACGGATTACCTCGTATAAAGATCTATGGCACATCAGTATCGTATTGCTGTATGAACAACGTATGTGTTTAATCGCATATGGTGTAATTTTGCGAACTTCTTGCGATGAGTGTAACATACTCGCATAGTAATACACATAAACTCATTTCATGCCTCTCCAAACTCGTAGTAAACTCACAAAGTGATGATTATACGTATAAAGCAAAAATCTCCAGTATCACGTCGTATTACATATAAATTTAGTCGCAAAAGCTATCATTTTGTATCAGCGATAATGATAAATTCATGAAAACAAGCCTAGATAACTAAAAATCGCATATGATTGCACGGGTTACCTCGTTTAAAGTTCTATGGTACATCACTATCGTATAGCTGTATGAGCAACCAAGTGTTTCATCGCATATGGTGTTGTTTTGCGAACTTCTTGCGATGAGTGTAACATACTCACACAGCAATACAGGTAAACTCATATAATGTATATTCAAACTTTTATTAATTCCACAAAGTGATGAACATAAGCGAAAACCAAAAGTCTCATGTTTAGTCGCAAAAGGCATCATTTTGTAACACCGTAAACGACTGATGCCGCTAATGTTTGCACAGCTTACATCGCACAAGATATTATGATAGATCATTAGCTTGTATGACCAATGTGAATGTTTCATCGCATATAACGTTGTTTTGCGGAACCTTTGCGACAAATAGGTAATAAACCCGGATTCAAAGACCAATTAACTTTTCCAATGCTTGGCTAAACTCGCAGTAAATCCACACACTGACGAATATGCGCGAAAATCGAAAACCATCTGCATTACAGCGTATCACATATGTATAAATTTAGTCACTTCCCGCCGCTGCTGCTCTTCAAAAAATGAGCCACCGAAAACATCTGCGGACAACTCGGATCAATGATGCACTACTTAGCATAATATCTTTGTTAGAAACTTGCCTTTAATTGTTGTCGAAGGCGGTAAAATCACTCAATTTTGTTAAAACAAATGACACAGTTCATCGAGCGACCATGACAATTCAACCGAAATGTAAACAACGAACGTTCCCGCAGAAATTTACAAACTAACTCGTAATACGAGATCTAATTAGATTCATGCTTTACGATGTCTTTTGGTCATTTATACGATGAAATTAGAAAGTTATTACTAAAATTCAGAGATTTCCGACAGCGACACCACGGAGGAGAGGAAAGAATGATGCTAGACAATCTAAGAGTCCGAGGTTCGAGTCCGGATGGATACCCAAATATTACAGCGTGTGCCCAAAGGAAAAAGAAAAGAACGGTAAAAATTAAACACTGACATTTGTAATTTGCTATTGCTTGTAATATGAATAGCAAGGGATACAATAATGCATAATAATTGCTACTCTGTCCGCTGTATTTTTTTATTTGAAGGTGGTTCAATCGCACGGTTTAATAAAAAAATACGAAGGAATGCATAGCGAACATCGCATAAATATTTGAAATAATTTGCTAATGTAGACTTGTGAAGTCGCATTAAGTAATAAAAGAACCCGTAGTGTATATTCATATATCGCTTATAGTTTCGTTTCAAATCGCAAATATGAAGTTGTAGAGTGGCATTAAATAATGGAACAGCTCGTATAAGTTATCAAGCTTTAACAGTTAAAGTCGCATATATGAACTTTTTTCATCGTAAAAGTTTATTGATATTTTGGAAATGCACGCATATCGCCTCCACTTTTGCACGTATAAGCAACATTAGCAGCATCTTGTGCGATTTAACTATCACGTATAAATGCACGTACAATGCGATGACTGTTTGCATTATACGCGTAAATTGGTTGTCTGGGTATGCTTTTCTGACAACAAATTGAGCAAAAAATTATTCAAATTTGGTGAAAGTCTCTGCGAATGAAGTTTCTCGGTTAAAACTTCTACAGAGACAGAGTCAAAAGCCCCCTTAATGTCTCCAAGAATGCAGAAGCCATTTGCTTTTTTCGAGCAAAGGCGAGTTGAATTTCGGTAGAAAGCAACGCTAGGCAATCGTTCGTTCCTTTGCCCCGGCGAAAGCCAAATTGAGTATCTGAAAGTAAACCGTTTGTTTCGACCCATTTGTCTAGCCGTAAGAGGATCATTTTCTCCATTAATTTCCGAAGGCAAGAGAGCATAGCACTCAGCCTATAAGAATTGTGATCAGAGGCAGGTTTTCCGGGTTTTCGAATAGCAATCACTTTGACCTCCCTCCACTCGTGCGGAACAATGTTTAACTCAAGAAACTTGTTGAACAAGTTCAACAAGCGTCTTTTTGCAGAATCGGGTAGATTCTTCAACAAGTTGAATTTAATTCTGTCCAACCCTGGAGCTTTATTGTTGCACGAGAGGAGAGCCATCGAAAATTCCAACATCGAAAATGGAGGCTCTTCCGTAGCTACTAAAAACGCGTCGCGAAAGGTTTTCTGTTCCGGTACAGAGTCCGGGCAGACCTTTTTGGCAAAATCGAGTATCCAGCGGCCTGAATATTCCTCGCTCTCGTTCGAAACATTACGATTCCGCATGCGTCTGGCCGTATCCCAAAGAGTGCTCATTGCTGTTTCCCTCGACAACGCGTTTACAAACCGCCGCCAGTACCCGCGTTTTTTCGCTTTGATTAAACTCGTCATCTGCCTATCCAGTACATCGTACTTTCGGAGAAGATCAAGAGTACCGTGTTTTCGGAAGGCCAAATACACCGAGGACCTTTTCGCGTACAGTTCAGAGCACTCTTTGTCCCACCACTTGTTGGTAGGGCGCTGTCTAATCGTTACCCCGGGTATCGGTTTCGTCTGAGCTTGAGTCGCGGCGTCGATGATCAAGCCAGAAAGGAAGGCGTATTCTTCCTCCGGAGGAAGTTCCTCGTGAGACTCGATGGATTCCACTATGATCGTTTCATATGACTTCCAATCAATATTACGAGTAAGGTCGTATGAAATATTGATTGGGTCCGGGGGAGTTGAACCATTAGCAATTGAGATAACGATTGGGAGATGATCACTACCGTGGGGATCATTGATTACTTTCCACTGGCAATCTAACGCTAGTGATGTCGAGGAAAGGGATAGGTCAAGCACGCTTTCACGAGCTGGAGGATTAGGTACACGTGTCGCTTCCCCAGTATTTAAAAGTGTCATATTGAAGTCGTCGATCAAGTTGCAGATTAAAGAAGATCGGACGTCGTCGTAATGCGACCCCCATTGCAAACAGTGGGAGTTAAAATCTCCCAATATCAAAAAAGGTGCGGGAAGCAATTCTGCTATATCAAGGAGTTGCCTCTGTACAATCCGCACGGATGGAGGAATATAAATCGAAGCAAGGCAAAGGTCTTTTCCATTCATATTCGTTTGAATGGCAACGACTTCAATATTCGAGAGCGAGGGGAGGTCGATTCTGAAAAAGGAATAGCACTTTTTGATCACTAAAAGTACCCCTCCACCGTGTGAGTTTCGGTCTCGACGAATTATGTTAAAATCGTGGAAATTGGGTTGGTCATTTGAATTAAGAAAAGTCTCACAGAGCGCAAACGCATCACAATTGTATGTGTTTATCAAATGAGAAAATAGATCGAATTTGGGGATGATACTTTTGCAATTCCACTGTAATACAGTGATAAAATTCCTAACCTCTTTCGCGTATTAGTCATCGAAAGATATGATAGCTGAAATGAGGGGCCAAGTTGCTGCTAGTTGCTTCAGAAATATTTTCACTGTAGGGAGAAGGGCAAGAAGAATGTTTTTAAGGGGACCTGTTATGTTGAATGTTTTGAATATCCAGTCCACAATATCAGAGAAATTTATAAACCCTGTTTCTTTTTATTCTCTGATCGAGAAATGGGTGCACGAGGGGTTTTTGGTGTCCCAGGAAGCGGTGGGTACTCCTGGTTAGATTTGAAATTAAAACCGGGAGGTACTTGCTTCGGTTTTTCTTCACCGCTTCTTTTTTGCGTAGGTATATTGGTCATTCCGCTAGGGGTTATCTTACGACCTTTGCGAGAAAGATTAGGAGAGTTTACTATTCTCCTCTTCCTAGATCCTTCTGGCATGGCATAAGAACACCCTTCGACGGGATCGTCAGATGTACCCTCATCGGTTGGCAAAAAGGAAAAGATGTTTCCTGTCGAGGGTGGCTCAGCCCTCTTAAGCATTTCTGCAAAAGAGCGCTTTGATCGTTCCTTGAGGGAACTCTTAATTTTTTCCTCGCGCTGTTGTACGCGGGACACGCCGAAAGGTCATGCCGGGGACCTCCGCAATAAAGGCACTTTTCAGTGTCCTCACTGCAAGCGGTCTCAACGTGATTCCCTCCGCATTTGCTGCAGCGTTCCTTGTTGCAGCAGTAGGTGGCTATATGACCCAACTGCTTGCAGTTTTGGCAGTGCATGACCCGCGGCACAAACAGGCGTACAGGTAGACGAACCCTGTCCAAACGGATGTAGTTCGGCAGTGCGGATCCGGCAAATGTCACTCGAAAGGACTCCGAAGGAAAGAATTTCTTCTTCCCTTCTTCGATTGATACTGAATGCAATTGCTTGCAATCCAGCACCTTTACACTTTGCATCAGGGGGTTCTTGAAACAGCCCACCCCGTAACGCAAAATGTCTTCAACAGTGAGATTCCCTTCGGTGACCACACCGTCGATTTCTACATCCTTGGCAGGGATGTACATGCGATACTCTCTCGTGAAGAGCTCGTGGCAAGCAATTGCGTTTGCTTGCTTCAATCTGTTCACGACAACTCGCAGTTTGTTCGGTCTCACTTTCGTAATTTCAGTGACGTCCGAAAAATCTTTTGCCAGGTCCTTGCCGATTTGGAAAATATTCAATGACTTTTTAATTGGCCTGAAAAAAACTACGAAAGTACCGCCAGCGGCATCTGGGTAAGCTTTTGCCCGTACCGGGACCTTCGGTACTGGGCTAGGTACAGGGGAAGGTACAGGGGAAGGCAGGGGGGAACTGCGAGGGGAGATTTCAATCTCTTCTCCATTTGTTTCCACATCCAGGAATAGTTCCATCTGGGTGCTGTCCATTTTTGCGGGAGCCTTCAGCTCTACCGCACGCAAACTATAAATATGCGTATATAGGGGGGGTCAAATAATTTTTGTAAAATGTGAAAATAATTTCCCAAAATAAGATGTGTTGAATAGAAAAAAAACTATTATATTGAGAAAAAAAATATATATATAAAAAAAATAATAATAATAAAAACAAATGTGAATACTTCACCAGACTTTTCGAATTTTGACCTACGCGCCCCACTGGCTGATAGTTGGGTTGATCCAGTAGGTGGCAGGAATCGCAATCAGTCTCCTTCAGCTGAGCCAGTACCAGGGACTAACCAACGGTTGGTGGTGCGGGAAGTTTCCTTCGGCAGCTGAACGGTTGATATAGTACTGCACTGGTAGCACAAACGACATGTGACCGTCTACACACAATGCACAGTAACCACACCGCTAGGGTATAGTCGGCGCCCAGCGGCGCGGGGGGTTTGCTCCAACTACTGAACGACTTTTGATTTGACTCCAGTATCGGTACCGAAAACACAAGTAGCACGTGTATCGTCTGGAGACAATGCACAGTCTTCTGTGCCACAAGAAGTAACCAGCGCCCGGCGGCGCGAGAATTTGCTTCGACTGCTGGACGTCTATTGTATACTTTACTATACCGAAAAAAACAAGCCACGCGCGCACCAAACGGTATTGTTTGTTCGAGCGAGCGTTTTGAGAAAAAGTTTTCTTATGATTTTTTTTTAAGATGTTTTCAAGTGACACAAAGAAAAAATCATTTGTATTTATTTAAACGTACCTAACTTAAGAGTTAAGAGAAAAATATCGACAAAAGAAACATACAAAATGGCGGACATGTTCACAAATTCGTTATCATGCAATTCATAATCATTGTGAAAATCTGTCTGTCTGTTCGCTACTATTTAGCAATAAAAGTATTGAACGTTGAAATATTTTTTTTTCTCAACTGTGGTAAAATTAATTGTCTTCCCGGTCAGAAGAGCACAACTAAAACATTACAAAACTCTATCAACGTGAGATACAAATAACATATTTTAATACAATTTTGTATTTTTCCATATAATTTTGATTACAAAATTTGTTACCGATCGCTTTTAAGTCGATCGGCCCAATTAAGGATTTGTTTAGTTTGTAGTATGTAAGTTGTAAATATTTGTTTTGTTTGTGGTTGGCTCGTTATTATTGTACCTAGCTGTTAAATTATTTTGTTTTCTAAATATTGTATTTTTTGTTTAACATAGATTTAAGCCTTACTAAAACTTACTAACCTAAACAAATAAAATTACCCGTTAATTAGGCGTCGATAATTTGCGAAAAAAAAATGTATTGTTGACGTCTGCAAGTCCGTGGATTTCCCGCCGGTTGACAATCTGGGAACAAATGAGGCCTTTGGAGTCACCCCGGAACGTGCAGACCAGACGTTGGGGCCTTAGACGTGGTTCCCAAGAGACCATTAGATATCCCAGAAAGCGGCCACAACTTGCAGGCGTTTACAAAAATAAAAAAAAAACAAATATGTGCCGGAAAAACCGCAACGGCAAAAGACGGCAAAATAGTCCGCACTAAAAGTATCTAAACCGATAAAAACCGCTAACTAAAAACAACCCTGACACAACGCCACCCAGTTGCCGGATGAAGCAAGAAAATATGTCATCAAGATCGCTGCATCCGGGTAAAGGAAGAAGAGAGAGGGAGATCGAAGATTGGGAGAAGGTCGATAGTAGGTGACAGACGTTGGATTAGATCATTAGAGCTTAACCCGTCAGAGCGAAAACACGTACGTGAAATTTGAAGGCGAAAATTAAAAGTGGTACTAACAGTGATAGCCAGGAGAAGAAAGTTGCGCTTTATCTGCAGTGGAAGACAATAGCGCCAGCTGTGTTCGAGTGAACCAGATCGCCTCGTGGAGCGCGGCAGACCTTGGACACTTTCGGGACGGGACAGCTCATACACCCTGGGGGAAGCCGCCCTCAACCCCGCTCGGTGCTAAGGAATTCGGACCAGGGATACGTCGTGGAATCGAGCCAGTTCGACAAGACAGCGAAGCCCGCAACGTCCCCAGAAGGGAAATGGCGTGGTATCAGTGAAATGTGGGGTCATCAAAACCACACTGGTTGACCGTTAGGCGGTCGAGGTACGTACCCTCTCTCCCTCCCTCCTGCATGTCATCGATGGGCCCCAACGCGTCGTCGTGATCGGTACCGCAACATGAACGTTAAATTCGGATAAAGAAGTAAAATGAATCCAAATCTTTACATTAAAATTAGAGCCAATCCTTTTCCGCTAGTCTTTCGTTGGTCCGCTTTGCCTGATTGAGATCGGTTTCTATTGCAATAGTACTGAGTCCCCCCCGAACACGCTACGACCCTGAGAACGTAAGGGTGAGTCAGCTGGGCAGTGTGAGGCAACTCATACTTACAATTGGCGATCCTCGTGAAATAAAAATTTTCAAATCACAGATTTGCAAATTTTTACCGTGTTTCGGGGAGACTCGAGTACAAGTCGTTGCTTGTCTCGATATTAGTTGCATGATTGCTCCTTTAACGGTCTAGCACGTGGCCGATTGTTAGAATCTAGCACGAATAACTGACGAGAAAAGATTACCTGTTGTTAGCGACGCATGACCGAAATACATCCGTGAATTGTAATGCCATTTAATTAGTACGGATAATTTGAAGCAGATAAAAAGAATATTTGCAGCACTTCTTACCATTCGTTTAAAGCAGGTGAATAGTTTTGTATCTAGAATAAAGAACCATGGCTTCAGCTATGGAGAACGGATACACTAAGGAAAATGTGAAACGACAGTATTTGGAAATGCGGGTAGATTTTTTAGAAATTGATGAATTGGACGTAGAATTGGCACTTAGAAATATTTCGTGTACAGATGATTTTTCACTGTCGTGTAAACGCGGATGGTACGAGATGCCATGAAGCAAGAACGAGAACAGGGACCGGATGAACAAATGTTGGTTTATACGGTAGAACAAGAATTAGAAATTTGTACGAGGAAATTAGAAGCATTTGAAACGTCGGTGCTCACTGGTTCAAGTATAGCACCAAAAGCCAATTCTTTGCTTTTGCACGTAGCTAATCGTTCAAATTTAGTTTTGGAAAGTTCACTAGGAACGAATCGTGAGCAGGCAAATGATCTACTGACGAAATCATAGAATATTTAAACAGATATTTCGGAAAGAATTTAAGAGAGGACGATGATTCGGGGGAAATTCCTGTGACTACCTGTAGTGGAAATGGAAACCAAACGGGTGAGGGGTTAAATACTACTGCAAATGGGAAACAATCTGAAGATGATGCTTCGGTGGAGGTTAGAGCGAATATCGAAAAGGAAATAGTGGGATATTTTCGTCGGTTAGGGATTGTAGAGAGCATGTCGGAAACAGCAGATTTAAGTGATCTTAGAGCTTCACTATCGAGCCTTGAATCAGAGTTGATAGCGTTGAGGAAGTTTCGAGCGGAACACGAGACGACTTTGCCTGATAAGAGAGTAAATTTTTTGGTTGATAGTATCCTAAATTTTAAAACACCAGCGATCACTGTGTCTTTACTTAATTCATCCGTCTGCACAACCCACTCAGTTTATACCGGCACCACTCCGAAGGTGTCATTTATAAACAGCACGCACTATCCAAGACCGATTACTACCCCAGCAGTTCAGACTCAGCCGAGTGTGCAAGCGAGTAACTCAACCATTGTTAACCAGCTATCGAGTATTCCCGGTGCAGTTAATCCGTGGGCAGGATACACCCCAAACACCACTGTAATAGATTCGAGTACAAGCATGAGTTCTAGTCGGCTACCCTGGACTGTCACGTCCATTCAAGCGCTTCCTAGCAATCATAGACAGAACGGACTATACCCACAAACCCCCATTTCAGTTTCATTTCCGGGCCATGTGATTGGCAATCAAAACCAAACGAATTTCTTACCTTCATTTTCTTCAGCTGTGATGGGAAACCAGGCAGGATTCCAAGAAATACCGAGCCATAATCCCATCCCCGTTATACCACTTTCAGAGTTCCAACCGCGATCAGTCGTAACAACCACTCAACGGACCCTGCAAGTATCGCAATGGAACATCGAAAAGTATTCGGGCACTGATCAAGGCACGAAATTAAATGAATTCTTAGCTCTCGTAGGTCAGCTTGCTCTGTCAGAACGTGTGTCGGAGGGAGAATTATTTGATTCGGCCTTTCATCTATTTACTGGACCAGCTGCTAACTGGTACCTGTCTATGAGGTCCAGCTACAGGCTACAAAATTGGCAACACCTTGTGCATGAGTTGCGCAAAACGTTTCGTCATCCTGAACTCGATTCAATGATGAGGTCTCGTATCTATCAGAGATACCAGCAAAAACATGAAACGTTCCAGAACTATTTCTTCGACAATGAAAAAATGTTAAGGTCCATGACTACTCAAATGAGCGACCAAGAGAAATCAGAAATTATTAAACGAAATCTTCGTGTAGACTATAAAAAGGCTTTACTCTGGAAGGATATTCAAACCCTTCCCGACCTGGTTGAAGCTGGAAATTTAATTGATGCTTCTAATTTCTCACTATATCATACTGTTTTCGGCAATCCAAAGTCCACTAACGTGATTGACCATACTAACCTTTCGAGCGACAGAACTGAAAAATGGAAACCGCGCGAAAATCAAAACCGCAATGACAATTGAAAACCAGCAAACCCCAAATTCGAATCGACCGGTCGCGTGTTGCGATCGGAAACACAACGAAGTGAAATGGGAAGAAAACCTACCACGCCGAAGGCTCTGAACGCTGAAAACCCGCAGGAAGGGCCTTCCAAGCCACGTAGGACAATTGACTTTCTTGTCGCGGGTTTCAATCCGCCAGGACCAGATGTCTGTCTAAATTGTCGCTTGCCCAGTCATCAAATAGAACAGTGTCGATCCCTAAAAGGTTTAATTTGCTACATATGCGGCTTTAAAGGGTTCGATACGCAAAATTGCCCCTACTGTCGAAAAACGGACAGACGATGAACGAAAATCGCCGGTCATCAGAGAAAAACGCGTAACGACTTCTAATTATGACTCTGAGCAAAAGTGCTGGAGCCCCGTCGGTCAGGAAATGTACTCCGATCAGACACCACAGATTTTAGAGATTACACTTCCCGACTGTTTTGGTAATCGACCATACGCGTGGGTAGACATTAACAATTTAAGAATTAAAGGTTTGTTAGATTCAGGTAGTAATCGTACGCTTATCAGCAAGAGTTTATTACAACGCTTAGGTCGCTGTAAAATAAAATCGCTTAAAGAAAGATTAGTACTTCGGTCTGCTGATGGAAGCAGGTTGAATATTATCGGAGTAATTTACTTACCCTTTAAATTTGATGGAAAGACTAAAGTAGTACCTACCTTGGTGGTAGAGGATTTGATCATAGAATGCCTGCTAGGTATGACCTTTTGGTCACGCTTCAACATTTATCCCCAGATACAACAGTGTGCTCTCACGGAGATAGAAAACGCACAATCCGAGGGCCAGAAACTTGAAACAACACTATCACCAAAAGAAATGCAATCTCTAGAACAGGTGAAACAGTTGTTCAAAGTAGCAAACCCTGATTGCTTGTCGGTCACTCCACTAATCGAACACACTATAGAGATTTCAAGTGAATGGAAAGCTAAGACTCCAGCTCGCCAATACCCCTACACCATGTCCCCTAGAATAAGAGAGGAAGTAACAGAAGAACTCGATCGTTTGCTTCGGGTAGGAATCATCGAAAGAGCCAATTCAGACTGGTCTCTGAATGTAGTACCAGTAATTAAGCCTTCGGGTAAAGTCAGACTTTGCCTGGATGCGCGCAAATTGAATGAGCGAACGGTGAGAGACGCCTATCCTTTGCCGCATCCAGGGCGTATTTTGGGACAATTACCAAAAGCCAGGTACTTGAGTACTATAAATCTTTCCGAAGCATTCCTACAAATTCCGTTAGAAAAACGATCGAGACGATATACAGTGTCAGCATCCAGGGGAAAGGCATGTTTCAATTCACCCGGTTACCATTCGGCCTAGCCAACAGCCCGGCTACTCTATCTCGGCTGATGGACCAGGTTTTAGGCCACGGTGAATTGGAACCAAATGTCTTTGTCTATCTGGATGACTTGATTGTTGTCAGCAATTCTTTTTCGGAACATCTTCGGCTAGTGAGAGAAGTTGCTCGTCGATTGACATCAGCTAATCTAACAATAAACTTAGATAAGTCCAAGTTTGGTGTGAGCGAGTTGCCATTCCTAGGATATTTGCTTACAACCGAAGGGTTGCGAGCAAACCCAGAAAAAGTACGAGCCATTGTGGAGTACGAACGACCGACCACCGTCACAAAATTGCGGAGGTTCCTAGGAATGGCCGGCGGTTTATAGGCGATTTCAGTGGCACGACAGCTGCTTTAACTGATCTTCTAAAAACCAAAGCAAAAATAATCGAGTGGAATGAGAAGGCGGAGGAAGCATTCTGTACAAATAAAGAAAAGCTAATTACTTCTCCCATCCTAGTAAGTCCTGATTTTGAAAAAGAATTTTCAATTCAAACGGATGCTAGTGACGTGGCTGTGGCCGGGGCACTAGCCCAGGAACAAGCTGGACAGGAGAGAGTCATAGCTTATTTCTCACACAAACTTACCACGCCGCAGAAGAATTATCCGCCTGTGAGAAAGAAGCATTGGCTGCTCTTCTGTCCATTGAAGCATTTCGGGGATATATCGAGGGTTCGCACTTTACACTCGTTACGGATTCTTCCACCCTCACCCACATTTTGACTACTAAGTGGAAAGTTTCATCACGTTGTAGTCGATGGAGTTTAACTCTGCAACACTACGAGATGACCATTATCCACCGAAAGGGAAAGGACAATGTGGTAGCGGATGCACTGTCTCGTTGTGTGGCGATGGTGTCAACTCGTTCGACCACGTCGTGGTACGAAGATCTGAAACAAAAAGTTCTCAGTCAACCTGACAAATTTGTGGACTATCAGCTGTTCGATGGCGCCCTACACAAATTTATTTCCGTACCGAACCACCCGTACGATTATAAATTCGAATGGAAATTGGTAGTCCCTCCTGAAAAGCGTGAGTCGATATTAAAAGACTGCCACGACAATGCCATGCACTTAGGTTTCGAGAAAACGCTAGCCAGAGTTAGACTGCGTTACTATTGGCCTAAAATGTCCCGAGATGTTAAACTTTACGTCCAAAACTGTGATACCTGTAAGGAAACCAAAGCAGCGCATGTGCCAGTAGTGCCACTCATGGGTGAGCAAAGGGTTACCACGCATCCTTGGCAAGTTATTGTCGTCGATTACGTTGGGCCCATGCCTAGAAGCAAAAGTGGACACCAACATCTTTTGGTTGTCCTTGACGTCTTTAGTAAATGGGTGATGCTTACACCAGTCCGAAGGGTAGATAGCAAGTCACTCTGCACAATCCTCAAAAATCACTGGTTTCTTCGTCTTTCTACACCACAAGCAATAATTACTGATAACGCATCGGTCTTTCTGTCCCGAGAATTCAAAGGTCTACTAGAACAGTTCGAAGTACGTACGCGAAGACCAAAGACTCTGGGACAGCAAGATCGCGGAAATAGAAAATATATTAAACACTTCCGTACACAGCGCTACTAAACTAACACCGTTCTTCATAGTGCATGGGCACGAGTCGTTCGATAGAGGAACCGAACACCGATGGTTCACAACAACGAATGCTCCCACCGACGAAGAACGCGACAAAACCAAGCAAGAAATGTTTCCAAAAATTTACGATTTAGTCCAGAAAAACCTTAAAAAGGCGTATGAAGATGGACGACGACGATACAATTTGCGACACAAACAATATTCCGCTCCGTTTCATGATGGACAGCTTGTTTATAGGCGCAACATGAAACAGTCGAACGCAGCAGCAGGATATAACGCTAAATATGGTCCCATATATCTTCCCGCAAAAGTCCGATCGAAAATAGGATCTTCGTCATATCAGTTGGAAGATCTGCAGGGTAAAAATCTGGGTGTGTGGCCAGCTGCCCACCTCAAGCCCAGTTAGTGTATTTGCTGTTATTTTGTCTTGTACATCATTGCGGAATAATACAATTTTTATATGCTTCACTGCAGTTCGTTGCACACGGATTGTAGTTGATATAAAAAGAAATAAAAAACAAAAACAAAAAAAATGCAATCTGTCAGAGGTTAAAGTCCGACGGCTAAACCTTACCCAATAATGCTGCTTTGCAATCACAACATAACCAGTTGTTCCCTCTCGATACCACGAGTTCGATCCGCTCCATTTTAATCCTCGTTAGATTTAGTCCACCGCTCCGTTTGGGAAGATTTCCAAATAGTAAAATGAAATTAGAGAAAACTGTGCACTCATTTTCTTTACAACAGCTTGTGCGAACAATACAATAAATTTGATGCCTATTGTTTTCCAATTAGCCGGTTATTAAATTGCTAGCAGTGTGGCAGATAATTCAACGACACTAAGGATTGGCCTGCACATTAGAAGCAGTTCAACTTCCCCGCAGCGGCGGGTGCTGGATACCCCGCTACCAGCACCGAGAAGCAGCTGCTGACACCGATAGCAGCAGAAGCAAATCCCCTCTCCTCACCGCCGGGATCTGGATACCCCGCTAGCAGTACGGATCAGCTACTGGATAGTGATCATCCTCTGACATCCACAAGGTTGCGTGTAGGACACGGCAGATGAAAAATAAAACCGACCTGGATATTCCGTGAAGTATTCTGTTTTTATAATTTTTATTCATTTATTCTTTGCCCATTTATACGAGTGACTTTTTTTAAATTTTAATTCATCTTATTTGGAGAAATTGTTTTTTCATTTAATCACTTCAACTTGGTACCCCATTTATACACGGTTGTTTACCGTTAGTGTGCGATAGAGCATATTGCTCCCGCAAACATGAACGATATGGACAACATGCAGGTGGAATTGTTCCTAGAAGTTGAAACGAATGGAGATGTGATTGAAATATCACCCCGCAGCTCCCCGCTTCCATCTCCACTGCCATCCCCTGCACCTAGTCCACCAAATCCGAACGTGTTAGCTAACGTTCGTATAAAAGCTTACCCGGATGAATTTAAGGGCCCGTACGCTGTCTACTTCCGGCCCATAAAGTAACCATTGAATGTTTTGCGCATTGGCAAGGACCTGACAGAACGGTTTTCGGACGTAACCGAAATCACCAAGGTGAGGCCGAACAAACTGCGAGTTGTCGTGAATAGCTTGAAGCAAGCAAACGCAATTGCTTGCTGCGAGCTCTTCACGAGAGAGTATCGCGTGTACATCCCTGCCAAGGATGTAGAGATCGACGGTGTTGTGACCGAAGGGAATCTCACTGTCGATGACATTTTGCGTCATGGGGTTGGCTGTTTCAAGAACCCAATGATGCAAGATGTAAAGATATTGGATGTCAAGCAATTGCATTCAGTGTCCATCGATGAAGGAAAGAAGAAATTCTTTCCTTCGGATTCCTTTCGGGTAACATTTGCCGGATCTGCACTGCCGACCTACATCCTTTTGCATAAGGTTCGTCTACCTGTACGCCTGTTTGTACCGCGGGTCATGCACTGCCATAACTGCAAGCAGTTAGGTCACACAGCCACCTACTGTTGCAACAAGGCACGCTGCAGCAAGTGCGGAGGCAATCATGCTGAGACCACTTGCAGTGAGGATACTGAAAAGTGTCTTTACTGCGAGGGAACTCGGCATGACCTTTCGGCATGTCCCGCGTACAAACAGCGCGAGGAGAAAATAAAGCGTTCCCTTAAGGAACGATCAAAGCGCACTTTTGCAGAAATGCTTAAGAGGGCTGAGCCACCCTCGACAGGAAACATCTTTTCCTTTTTGCCAACCGATGAGGGTACATCTGACGATCCCGTCGAAGGGTGTTCTTATGCCATGCCAGAAGGATCTAGGAAGAGGAGAATAGTAAACTCTCCTAATCTTTCTCGCAAAGGTCGTAAGATAACCCCTAGCGGAATGACCAATATACCTACGCAAAAAAGAAGCGGTGAAGAAAAACCGAAGCAAGTACCTCCCGGTTTTAATTTCAAATCTAACCAGGAGTACCCACCGCTTCCTGGGACACCAAAAACCCCTCGTGCACCCATTTCTCGATCAGAGGATAAAAAAGAAACAGGGTTCATAAAATTCTCTGATATTGTGGACTGGATATTCAAAACATTCAACATAACAGATCCCCTTAGAAACATTCTTCTTGCCCTTCTCCCTACAGTGAAAACATTTTTGAAACAACTAGCAGCAACTTGGCCCCTCATTTCAGCTATCATATCTTTCGATGACTAAGACGGCGAAAGAGGTTAGGAGTTTTATCACTGTATTACAGTGGAATTGCAGAAGTATCACCCCCAAACTCGATTTATTTTCTCATTTAATAAACACTTATAATTGTGACGCTTTTGCGCTTTGTGAAACTTTCCTAAATTCAAATAATCAACCCAATTTCCACGATTTTAACATAATCCGTCGAGACCGAGACTCACATGGTGGAGGGGTACTTTTAGGGATCAGAAAGTGCTACTCCTTTTTTAGAATCAACCTCTCTCGGATCTCGAACATTGAAGTCGTTGCCATTCAAACAAATATGAATGGAAAAGACCTTTGCATTGCTTCGATATATATTCCTCCATTCGTGCGGATTGAACAGAGGCAACTTTCTGACATAGCAGAATTGCTTCCCGCACCTTTTTTGATTTTGGGAGATTTTAACTCCCACTGTCTGCAATGGGGATCGCAATACGACGACGCCCGATCTTCTTTAATTTGTAACTTGATCGACGACTTCAATATGACACTTTTGAATACTGGGGAAGCGACACGTGTACCTAATCCTCCAGTACGTGAAAGCGTGCTAGACCTATCCCTTTGCTCGACATCACTAGCGTTAGATTGCCAGTGGAAAGTAATCAATGATCCTCACGGTAGTGATCATCTTCCAATCGTTATTTCAATTGCTAATGGTTCAACTCCCGCGAATCCAATCAATATGTCATACGACCTCACACGTAATATTGATTGGAAGCGTTATGAGACTTTCATAGCGGAAAATCTCAAGTCTCACGAGGAACTTCCTCCGGAGGAAGAATCCGCGTTCCTTTCTGGCTTGATCATCGACGCCGCGACTCAAGCTCAGACGAAACCAATACCCGGAATAACAATTAGACGGCGTCCTCCTACCAAGTGGTGGGACAAAGAGTGCTCTGAACTGTACGCGCGAAGGTCCTCGGCATATAAGGACTACCGAAAGTATGGCTCGGTTAAGCTGCTTCGAAGGTACGAGATACTGGACAGGCAGATGAAGAGCTTAATGAAAGCGAAAAAACGCGGATACTGGCGGCGGTTCGTAAACGCGTTATCGAGGGAAACAGCGATGAGCACTCTTTGGGATACCGCCAGGCGCATGCGGAATCGTAACGTTTCGAATGAGAGCGAGGAGTATTCAGATCGCTGGATACTCGATTTTGCCAAAAAGGTCTGCCCGGACTCTGTTCCGGAACAGAAGATTTTTCGCGACGCGTTTTCAGTAACTACGGAAGAGCCCCCATTTTCGATGTTGGAATTTTCGATGGCTCTCCTTTCGTGCAACAATAAAGCTCCAGGGTTGGATACAATAAAATTCAACTTGTTGAAGAATCTAGCCGATTCTGCAAAAAGACGCTTGTTGAACTTGTTCAACAAGTTTCTTGAGCTAAACATTGTTCCGCACGACTGGAGGGAGATAAAAGTCATTGCTATTCAAAAACCCGGAAAACCTGCCTCTGATCACAATTCTTATAGGCCGATTGCTATGCTCTCTTGCCTCCGGAAATTAATGGAGAAAATGATCCTCTTACGGTTAGACAAATGGGTCGAAACAAAAGGTTTACTTTCAGATACTCAATTTGGCTTTCGCCGGGGCAAAGGAACGAATGATTGCCTAGCGTTGCTTTCTACTGAAATTCAACTCGCCTTTGCTCGAAAAGAGCAAATGGCTTCTGCATTCTTGGACATTAAGGGGGCTTTTGACTCTGTCTCTGTAGAAGTTTTAACCGAGAAACTTCATTCGCAGGGACTTTCACCAAATTTAAATAATTTTTTGCTCAATTTGTTGTCAGAAAAGCATATGTATTTCTCACATGGTGATTCGACAACTTCCCGAATTAGTTACATGGGTCTTCCCCAGGGCTCATGTTTAAGCCCTCTCTTATATAATTTTTACGTTAATGACATCGATGAATGTATTGCCAATTCATGCACGCTACGGCAACTTGCGGACGATAGCGTTGTATCCATTACTGGTAGCGAGGCTAGCGATCTGCAAGGACCATTGCAAGATACCTTAGACAATTTGTCTGAATGGGCTCTTAAGCTGGGTATCGAATTTTCTCCGGAGAAAACTAAGCTGGTCGTTTTTTCGAGGAAGCATAGCCCAGCTCAGATGCAGCTCCTACTAACGGGTAAAACGATCACTCAGGTTTTAGTCGCTAAATATCTCGGGGTCTGGTTCGACTCTAAATGCACCTGGGCTTGTCATATTAGGTATCTGACACAAAAATGCCAACAGAGGATTAATTTTATTCGTACGATTACCGGAACCTGGTGGGATGCCCACCCAGGAGACCTTCTAAGGTTATACCAAACAACGATACTGTCAGTTCTTGAATACGGTTGTTTCTGCTTTCGCTCCGCTGCGAAAACACACATTATAAAACTAGAAAGAATACAATATCGTTGTTTGCGTATTGCCTTGGGCTGCATGCAGTCGACCCATACGATGAGTCTTGAAGTGCTAGCGGGTATTCTTCCGTTGAAACATCGCTTTTGGAATCTCTCTTACCGGTTACTTATTCGATGCACGATCATGAACCCATTAGTAATTGAAAATTTCGAGAGGTTGGTCGACCTTCAATCTCAATCCAGATTTATGACTTTATATTTTGACTATATGGCTCAAAATATTAATCCTTCTTCATACGATTCCTCTAATGTCGCACCTTTAAATACTTCAAATAATGCTATATTCTTCTACACCACCATGAAAGAAGACATTATTGGTATCCCGGATCAATTACGACCGCAAGAGATCCCTAAGATTTTTTCCAATAAGTTCAAACATGTTAATTGTGATAAAAGGTTTTTCACTGACGGATCTAATCTAGATGAGTCCACTGGCTTCGGTGTTTTCCACGAAAATTTTACCGCCTCCTACAAACTCGATGCTCCTGCTTCCGTGTACACCGCAGAACTTGCTGCTATTCAGTACTCCCTTGGGATCATCGAAACCCAACCCATAGACCACTACTTCATCATCACAGACAGTCTCAGTGCCATAGAGGCTCTGCGATCGATGAAGACTGTGAAGCACACCCCGTATTTCCTGGGGAAAATACGACGGTTCTTAAGTGCTTTAACAGATAAAAATTACCGGGTTACCTTAGCGTGGGTCCCTTCTCATTGTTCCATTCCGGGCAATGAGAAGGCTGACTCTTTAGCTAAGGTGGGTGCTATTGATGGCGATATTTATGAAAGACCAATTGCTTACGATGAATTTTACAGCATTTTGCGTCAGAGAACACTCAATAGCTGGCAATCATTATGGAACTCAGATGAACTGGGACGGTGGCTACATTCCATTTTTCCTAAGGTATCGACGAAAGCATGGTTCAAGGGGTTGGATGTAGGTCGCGACTTCATTCGCGTGATGTCCAGACTTATGTCCAATCACTACACGTTAAACACGCATCTCTTTCGTATAGGGCTTGTAGACAGTAATCACTGTGTTTGTGGTGATGGCTACCACGACATTGAGCATGTTGTTTGGTCGTGTTCCGAATTCTGTGATGTTAGGTCCAAGCTAACAGATTCCCTTCGGGCCCGAGGAAGACAGCTAAACGTTCCCGTTAGAGACATCCTGGCAAGCGGAGATTTCCAGTATATGTCAGAGCTTTACAGCTTTCTGAAAAACGCCGACATCAAAATTTAAACTCTTTTATCTAATTGTTAGATTTATCATCCCACTACACGAAAATTTATGGCCATACCTCATACTGAAGACACAAAAACGACAACCTGATTCGACTTTAGCGGTACCCGTAGAGGAAAAATTTCCAGATTCAAACAAACGGAATACGCAGTGCAATAATAATAAAAGAAATAATAGTTTACTAGCTAGCAATACTAGTAGCAATAATATTAAAAGAAATAATAGTTACTAGCAATAAGATATCAGTCGATAACAATAATTAAGTTATAAACAAACTCAACTCCCAACCCAAATATCCCTCACCAGAAAAATTGTATACATACTAACCCCAGTAAATCGGGCGTAACGATCACTCTCACTAACAAAGTTTGTTCTTTTTTTAAAGCAAAATTGATTGTAAACACTGCTCCGTTAAGCTACCGCAGATGAGCTAGAAAATAAACAACTTTAAAACTAAAAAAAAAAAAAAACTGTGCACTGGTTGTTGTCTCGCGAAATGTGAACCACGATGAATTTTCTGTCAAAAGACGAGATCCGAATTGACAACTGCAGTGTCACCGCTAGGAAAAGCGGCTCGCATCTCGTTATGAATTTCGAAAGTGGAGGGGCACGTCAGTAGAATTTATAACTACTCACCATTCGAAACTAGGGTTCGAATCGGTTGATGTTAGGTATTTTCGAGGACGATAAACTAGAATTCATGTCTGGAGCTAATGGGTGACCTAGGTTGCTAGAAATAAACATTTTCGCTGGAGAACAGAGTCTTATCGACGATGAAGGTCAGTAGCAGGACTTCCGATAGAAGAAGGCAATCCTGAAAATAGCGCGGAGTTGACGAACGTCAACGGTGAAGCCTTATGACCCCGAAAATGATTAACCCGGCAACTAGGTAGTTTCATTAACCCAGAAAAAGAGCAAGGCGGAAAGAAAAAGCCTTGTGGGGAGGAGAATACACTTCTGGTGATAAGAATTGCTATAGTCACAGAGGTTAGAATAAGTAGAATTAGAATGAATGAATAATTATGAATAACATGGGGGGAATGTATGAAAATAGAAGACTAGTCAGTTGAATGAGATGCATGAAAGGATAAGAATGAATGGAGAGTTAGGGAAATTTAGGTTTTTCTTTGAATAGAACTAAGAAGTATGAAAATATAATGGGAGTGAGTTAGAATGGTTTCCCATGGAAAATAGAAAGCCACAAAGAATGTAAGAAGAAGTAGTTCGGGGAAAACTGAGAAGAAGTGGAAATATGATCACAAACGGGGGCAAAACAATACACTGAAGAGGTTATGGAGTGAGCAACAGATAATAAAGGTTAAATAAGATCCAGTCGTGCAACAGTAACTAGTCAGAAAGGAGCATATATGCAAAGATTGTTGAGACAAAGACGAAAAATTATATGCATAATTTTTCTACCCCGACTCGGGGAAGATTGTTACCGATCGCTTTCAAGTCGATCGGCCCAATTAAGGATTTGTTTAGTTTGTAGTATGTAAGTTGTAAATATTTGTTTTGTTTGTGGTTGGCTCGTTATTATTGTACTTGGCTGTTAAATTATTTTGTTTTCTAAATATTGTATTTTTTGTTTAACATAGATTTAAGCCTTACTAAAACTTACTAACCTAAACAAATAAAATTACCCGTTAATTAGGCGTCGATAATTTGCGAAAAAAATGTATTGTTGACGTCTGCAAGTCCGTGGATTTCCCGCCGGTTGACAATCTGGGAACAAATGAGGCCTTTGGAGCCCACCCCGAAACGTGCAGACCAGACGTTGGGGCCTTAGACGTGGTTCCCAAGAGACCATTAGATATCCCAGAAAGCGGCCACAACTTGCAGGCGTTTACAAAAAAAAAAAAAAAACAAATATGTGCCGGAAAAACCGCAACGGCAAAAGACGGCAAAATAGTCCGCACTAAAAGTATCTAAACCGATAAAAACCGCTAACTAAAAACAACCCTGACACAACGCCACCCAGTTGCCGGATGAAGCAAGAAAATATGTCATCAAGATCGCTGCATCCGGGTAAAGGAAGAAGAGAGAGGGAGATCGAAGATTGGGAGAAGGTCGATAGTAGGTGACAGACGTTGGATTAGATCATTAGAGCTTAACCCGTCAGAGCGAAAACACGTACGTGAAATTTGAAGGCGAAAATTAAAAGTGGTACTAAAAGTGATAGCCAGGAGAAGAAAGTTGCGCTTTATCTGCAGTGGAAGACAATAGCGCCAGCTGTGTTCGAGTGAACCAGATCGCCTCGTGGAGCGCGGCAGACCTTGGACACTTTCGGGACGGGACAGCTCATACACCCTGGGGGAAGCCGCCCTCAACCCCGCTCGGTGCTAAGGAATCCGGACCAGGGATACGTCGTGGAATCGAGCCAGTTCGACAAGACAGCGAAGCCCGCAACGTCCCCAGAAGGGAAATGGCGTGGTATCAGTGAAATGTGGGGTCATCAAAACCACACTGGTTGACCGTTAGGCGGTCGAGGTACGTACCCTCTCTCCCTCCCTCCTGCATGTCATCGATGGGCCCCAACGCGTCGTCGTGATCGGTACCGCAACATGAACGTTAAATTCGGAATAAAGAAGTAAAATGAATCCAAATCTTTACATTAAAATTAGAGCCAATCCTTTTTCCGCTAGTCTTTCGTTGGTCCGCTTTGCCTGATTGAGATCGGTTTCTATTGCAATAGTACTGAGTCCCCCCCGAACACGCCACGACCCTGAGAACGTAAGGGTGAGTCAGCTGGGCAGTGTGAGGCAACTCATACTTACAAATTGAATCTGAATGAGTTAAAATAACAAAACGTGTAATAAAGTAGTTCTGAAACAAGTCTAACTAATTTTTCGTTTTTATCAAAACCTGTTGTTCATTCCGCGTCGAACACTCGACAGAAACGGACGTGCAAAGTGGTCGTTCTATTACAATCCGGTCCGTGTGTACGAATAGCCAAACAAAAGAGTGTATTATTCAAGGCCATCAGTTGACAGTCGAGTCCGTGTCGCTGTGCTGAGTGATCTCACACCCGGCTCACTGCTGGTGGCTGTATTGGTGCTGCTGTACTGGTGCTGCTGGCTGCTTTGGGTGCAGCTTCGAACGATCGGACAACCACTGCTGGAAGGAAGAAGTAAAGAGGTACGTGTTCTTGTCGGCGCTAGTTCGCTAGTGCGCTACATTTAGCGCGATGGATATAGATCCCTCGCCTCCCGTGCCACCATCCCCGAACCCCCCTGACCCTGACCCTTCTGTTACTCCCTCCCCTGTTCATTCTCCAGTCCCCCCTCGCCCCAGGCTTTACCCGGACGGATCTCAACAGGGCAGCTATACTGTTTATTTTCGTCCAAAGGCAGGAGTGAATTCAAAGCGATTAAACATACTGCAAATTTCAAAAGACCTGACGAAGGGGTACAAGGCCGTGACCGAAATTTCCAAGGTCCGACCTATCAAGCTCCGTGTCGTGGTCAGTGATCTGGTACAGGCCAATGCTATCGCTTGCTCTGAGCTCTTCACACGCGAGTATCGCGTTTACATACCCGCACGAGACGTGGAGATCGACGGTGTCATAACCGATTCGAGTCTGTCTGTCGAGTGTATCCTTAAAAGCGCAACCGGTTGCTTCAAAAATACCGAAACACAGGCGAAGATTTTGGATTGTAAGCAATTGCGGTCCATGTCTCTCGTCGGCGGTAAAAAAGTTTACACTCCGTCAGACTCGTTTCGCGTTACGTTTGCCGGATCTGCACTCCCTAGCCACGTCTCGATCGACCGGGTTCGTCTGCCTGTGCGATTGTATGTACCCCGTGTTATGAATTGCACCAATTGCAAGCAGTTAGGCCACACAGCCGCCTACTGCTGCAATAAGGCACGATGTAGCAAGTGTGGGGAGACTCATGCGGAAGATTCTTGCAGTGTTAATGCTGAAAAATGTATTCACTGTGGGGAAAACCAGCATAAGCTCTCCACATGTCCGGTGTACATGCAGCGCAGAGATAGAATCAAGCGGTCACTTAAGGAGCGTTCAAAGCGTTCTTACGCTGAGATGCTGAAGAAGACCGTGACCACTTCTACCATAACATCGAACCCCTTTGATCTGTTGCCCTCCGATGAAACCGATTCTGACGATTCATCAGCGGGAACATCCTATGCCAATCCTGGGGAGTCTAGGAAGAGGAAAAATGTTTCTTCTCCTAAACTTCCCCGTAAAGGTCCTAAGATTTCCCAAAGTGTAATGAAAAGTACGAACAAACCAAACAGTGCTGCGGAAAAACCGAAGCAAACTCCTCCTGGGCTTGCAAATTTAAAGTCCCAGAAGGAGTTCCCAGTACTGCCAGGAACATCTAAAACCCCAGTTGTTCCTTTTGCACATCCAGTTGATGAAACAAACTCTGGATTAGTGAAATTTTCTGACATTGTGGACTGGATTTTTGAAAATTTCAATATACCCAATCCAATTAAAATTTTTCTTACAGCATTCCTCCCAACAGTTAGATCATTTTTGAAGCAGTTGACTGCCCAATGGCCCCTCCTTGCAGCGATTGTATCCTTCGATGCCTAATTCAACTGCGTATATGAAGGATTCTATCTCTGTCTTATAGTGGAATTGTAGAAGTATTTTACCAAAAATTGATTCGTTTAAAGTTTTGATAAATAAAAACAAATGCAATGCATTTTCCCTTTGTGAAACTTGGCTTACTTCAAATATTGATCTCAACTTCCATGATTTTAATATTATTCGCCTTGATCGAGACACCCCATATGGAGGAGTACTTTTAGGGATTAAAAAGTGCTATTCTTTCTATCGTATTAACCTCCCCTCGCTTCCAGGCATCGAAGTTGTCGCATGTCAAATGACAATACAAGGTAAAGAGCTTTGTATTGCCTCAATATATATTTCTCCCAGAGCACAGGTTGGGCAACGGCTGCTCTTTGATTTAATAGAACTTCTTCCCTCGCCACGTTTGATTTTGGGAGACTTCAACTCTCATGGCGTGGCTTGGGGTTCCCCATACAATGATAACCGCTCCTCTTTCATCTATAACCTTTGCGATGACTTCGACATGACTATTTTAAACAACGGTGAAATGACACGTATCCCGAAACCGCCAGCGCGCCCAAGCCCTTTGGTTCTATCCTTATGTTCGACGTCGCTACGGTTGGATTGCACATGGAAGGTAATCCTTGATCCTCACGGTAGCGATCATTTGCCTATTCTTATTTCAATTAATAACGGGTCGACTCGCATGCGACCAATTGACATTCCGTATGACCTCACACGGAATGTCGATTGGAAGTTATACGAGGAAATGATTTCAAAAGCGGTCGAGTCGATTCAACATCATCCACCACTTGAAGAATACAACCTCCTCGCGGGCTTGATTCTCGACGCCGCGTTGCAAGCCCAAACGAAGAAATATCCCGGCGTAACGATCAAAGAACGGCCTCCCACTCCGTGGTGGGACCAAGAGTGCTCCGATGTCTACACGCAAAGTTCCGACGCGTTCAAGGCCTACCAGAAGGGAGGTATACCCGACGACTATATACGGTATTCGGAGCTTAATACCAAGCTTAAAAGCCTGGCTAAAGCAAAGAAACGCGGATATTGGCGTCGGTTCGTGAACGAGACGTCGAGGGAGACATCGATGAGCACTCTTTGGAACACAGCCCGAAGAATGCGGAATCGCGTATAGGTCAACGAAAGCGAGGAGTCTTCAAGTCGGTGGATATTTGATTTTGCCAGGAAAGTATGTCCGGACTCTGTTCCTGAGCAAAACATTGTTCGCGATGCGTCTCCGGGCCACGACGCGATAGAATCACCTTTTACGATGGCAGAATTTTCAGTTGCCCTCCTGTCCTGTAACAATAACGCGCCTGGGTTAGATAGAATCAAATTCAACTTGTTGAAGAATCTACCCGGCAATGCCAAGAGGCGCTTGTTGAACTTGTTCAATAAGTTCCTGGAGCAAAAAATTGTACCGCAGGATTGGAGGCAAGTGAAGGTGATCGCCATCCAAAAACCAGGGAAACCAGCTTCTGATCACAACTCTTATAGGCCGATTGCAATGCTATCCTGTATCCGGAAATTGATGGAAAAAATGATACTCCGTCGTTTAGACCATTGGGTCGAATCAAATGGTCTACTATCAGATACTCAATTTGGCTTCCGCCGTGCCAAAGGGACGAATGATTGTCTTGCGTTGCTTTCAACAGATATTCAGCTGGCGTATGCTCGCAAAGAACAAATGGCGTCTGCGTTCTTGGACATTAAGGGGGCTTTTGATTCCGTTTCTATTGACATTCTTTCGGGTAAACTTCACCGACAAGGATTTTCTCCAATTTTGAACAATTTGTTGTCCGAAAAGCACATGCATTTTACGCACGGCGATTTGGCAACTTTTCGCATTAGCTACATGGGTCTTCCCCAGGGCTCATGTTTAAGCCCCCTTCTTTACAACTTTTATGTAAATGACATCGACGAATGTCTGGCAAATTCATGCACGATAAGACAACTTGCAGACGACAGTGTAATCTCTGTTACAGGAGCCAAAGCTGCCGATTTGCAAGGACCATTGCAAGATACCTTGGACAATTTGTCTGCTTGGGCTTTACAGCTAGGTATCGAATTCTCTCCGGAGAAGACTGAGATAGTAGTTTTTTCTAGGAAGCATGAACCTGCTCAGCTTCAAACACAATTAATGGGTAAAACGATTACTCAGGTTTTGGTACACAAATATCTTGGTGTCTGGTTCGACTCTAAAAGCACCTGGGGTTGTCACGTGAGGTATCTGATGAAAAAATGTCAACTAAGAGTGAATTTTCTTCGTACAATAACCGGACAATGGCGGGGAGCCCATCCAGGAGACCTTATAAGGCTTTACCAAACAACGATACTGTCTGTTATTGAGTACGGGTGTTTCTGCTTCCGCTCCGCAGCAAACACACATTTGATCAAACTGGAGCGAATACAATATCGTTGTTTGCGTATCGCCTTGGGTTGCATGCAGTCGACCCATACGATGAGTTTGGAGATCTTAGCTGGAGTACTACCATTGAAAAACCGCTTCTGGAGCCTGTCTTCTCGTATTCTAATCAAATGTGAGGTCTTGAACCTTCCCGTGATTGAAAATTTTGAAAGGTTGATCGAACTTAATTCTCAAACCCGTTTTATGACATTGTATTTCAATCACATGTCCCAAAATAATAACCCTTCTTCGAATATTCCAAATCGTGTCGACTTATCAAATACTTCTGATTCTACTGTGTTTTTCGATACATCCATGATAGAAGAAACTCGTGGAATCCCGGATCATTTACGCGTGCAGCAGATCCCTAAAATTTTTTCCAATAAATATCGAAACATCAACTGCGACAATATGTACTACACTGACGGATCACTTCTTGATGGGTCCACTGGCTTCGGTATCTTCAATAACAATTTAACCTTCTCCCATAAGCTCGATAATCCTGCTTCTGTTTACGTCGCAGAATTAGCTGCAATTCAGTACACCCTAGGGATTATCGAAAAAATGCCCACGGACCATTATTTCATCTTTACGGACAGTCTCAGTTCCATTGAGGCTCTCCGATCAATGAAAGATGTTAAGCACTCTCCGTATTTCCTGGGGAAAATACGGGAACATCTGAGTGCTTTATCCGAAAAATCTACTCAGATTACCTTAGCGTGGGTCCCTTCTCACTGCTCGATACCGGGTAATGAGAAAGCGGACTCTTTGGCTAAGGTGGGCGCAACAAACGGTGATATTTATGTAAGACCAATTGCCTTTAATGAATTTTCTGCATTTGTACGTCAGAATACGATCATCAGTTGGCAAAATTCTTGGACCAAGGGGGAACTGGGAAGGTGGTTACATTCCATAATCCCCAAGGTATCGACGAACCCGTGGTTCAAGGGGTTGGATGTAGGTCGGGATTTCATTTGCGTGATGTCCCGGCTTATGTCCAATCACTATAGATTTGACGCGCATCTCCGTCGTGTTGGGCTAGGGGAGAGTGGTATCTGTGCCAGTGGTGAAGGTTATCACGACATAGAGCACGTTGTTTGGTCATGCCCTGTACACCGTGACGCCAGGTCTAGATTAATAGCTTCCCTGCAGGCCGAAGGTAGGCAGCCGGCTGTTCCTGTTCGTGATGTCTTGGCGAGCCGTGACCTATCCTACATGTCCCTTATATACGTTTTCCTGAAATCCATCCACGCCCCAGTTTAGTCCTATCCCCTTCCGCCTACATCCAACCAAACGACAAGAACACGTTAAGACCCCGGATCCGGAAACAGCAATCAGACCCGCACGATACTCTCAAGGCCCGATGGAAACAACCCAATATGCCAGTCCGTACTATCTTGGCCCAGCAGCGGAACAAATTTAATATGCTGCTTACCTATGGCAATGAAAACCATCAAACAGCAAACCTGTGCTTTTAATGCAAAATATTCTAGCTTTAAGTTAGATTTAGTTTCAGCTCGTAGTCGGCAGCGAGGATAAAAAATTTGCTTTTAGTTATTAAGATACTTTAGAAAGTAAGCTACCAGATATAATTGGCGCCGTTAAACATTGAATTGTATTTGTGCCGTGTCAAATAAACTATAGTTGAAGAAAAAAAAAACCTGTTGTTTTTAACAATGTTTGTTATTATATTGTTTTATAAAGATAGTATATAAAACATTTTGTTAGAAAGCTGATATATTAGTAACAAATTTTGATATGTGTTTGATACTAGTAGAATCATTTCTGTTATTTTAACACCTAACGGGACCAAATTGAAAACACAACCTGGAAGGTTTTTCCCGTAACAAACTAACAACTTTTGTTACATTTTTGTTTTTGCTTTCTGATCGGGTTTGCAACAAATGTAAATTTGTGTGAATGACTTAAGTACTTTTTCTTTACACTAAAATCGCTTTCTACGCGAGGGATACGTGCCACGTAAAAATATAACGCGTGAATTGCGGAATTCGCGTAAAAAACCCGCGTTAGAAAAACGCCTTAAAAGCAACCTTAGTGTATTTATGCATGCCAATCCAGCACACAAGATTGTTAAAATATGCCATTTTGCGTTTTTCTTAACCAACATTCATTTTCCTATGTCTAAACCAATCTTTAAGCGTATGCAAAAGATTATTTCGCTGTATTGCATTTTTCATCCCGAAAATAAAACTAAGAAAAACCACCTAAGAACACTTTGAAGAAAGCGCTATACCTTTTAAATAAAATCTGTTGGTTGCAAATTCGTTATTTCATCTCCAAGATAAATAAATAAAAGCTACAATTTATTTACTTACCGTATATTGCAAACATCGATTAAAAAGTAATTTTTAAATATTTATGTAACCATATTTACCGAGTACAAGAATTATTAGTAAGCAAACTAACTGTTCGGTTAATTTAAAAATTTGGTTATTCGGATTGGAATATTTTTTAAAATTCTAGGTAAATGAGACAGACCTCGCAAATTAAGCAAATGATTAGTTGTATTTATTTACAACACATCTAACACGGCGCTGCCATGCAGCTTCAAAAACCGAGAAAAATATGAACAATATGTTCCCTGTCGTCAATCATAATAAATTCAACTAAATTTTGTATGATTTCCAACTTTAATTGTTTTCTTAAGAAACTATGCTCGCTGTTTTATTGAATCTTCACGACATAGATACAAAAATAATAACTTTTTTTATCCCGGCAGTATGAACAAAAAAGTTTGTCCTGCTTGTCTCGAAAGTATTTGCAGCGGCGAATAAAGTGAACGCGTTAAGGTCGTGAACATACTAGCGCCGTAGGCTAATGTACAGCCCTAAGTAGAGCCCTGCCGCAGGTTAATGTACAGCTAACCCACGGCAAGGCGAACCGTCTCCGTAGCGCAGGACGCGCCAGTATCTTTTCGGCCTAACTCATACGGCCTATTGTCTCATAGCACCAGCAAATGTACGAACAAGCTCAGAAATTCTGGTAAGCTTCAGTGAACGATTCGAGGCGAATGCTATTTTGTCTTCGTCCCGATTTTATTTGCCATGATGAATCTAGCAATGCCACGGTGAACCGATACAAATATTTACTGAGTTGCATCGATGTGATTTTGAACCGTATCCAATCGGCAAATAATGAGAAACAGCAGGAATAGGGGAAGACACGAATCGATCGTTTCAGTTCATCCGAACACATGTACGCGCCCGATGAAGTATGCGTTCGTGTTACATTGATATTAGTCCACAGCGAACGGTTCACGAAGCGAATGAAGATTCAATGCAGGAATCAGGAGCCCTGCAGAAGAGAAAGTGACGAGACATTTTAGTGCAAGTAGAAAATGATATGAGGTGTTAAGAAGACGCCAGGTATTAGACGAACATTGTATATGAAGACAGAAGAAAACGATGAATATTTTATCAACGCGGTTTGTACAATAAAAAGATTTATTTATGAAACGGACAAATGAAAAAAGATTGAACCGATGCGGTTTGTTCGAAGAAAACATGATGAAACAAAGATAAAGATATGAAATAATAATATATCATGTGGAAACAGATCTACTTTAATGAAAATGTTACTAGGAGAAGAAGAAAAATATTTGAAGAGAAAGCAAGATGAAGAAAATATGTGACCAAAGCGAAGCACTTAAGCTATTTTATAAAATTAATGGGCCACAAGACAAGTTAAACTGATATTTTAAAACGGAAAGTAAAAGCCTAATACAGATAAATGGATTAAAATGTGTCGAAATGATTTTAAATGTAAAAAAAAAGAAAAAACATCAAATATCAAAGTTAGAGAATGTATGATAAAAAAAAATTAGTAAACAATGCACATTTGAATTTGTTGTGATATCGGGTTCGATTCCCGATCAGGTCGAGGATCTTTTCGAGCTGGAAATTTTCTCGACTCAGCACTGGGGCACGGTGTATCGTTGTACTTATCCTACACATACAAATTGTACCGAAAAACAATATCGATAACGAATTCTCTCAACTAATCTAGTTGATTGAGACCGTATTAGCCCCCAGGCTAGCGTGCGATATTGTTGTTGCACATTTGAAATGTTATGTTTGTAAAATCGGATAAAACAAATGATGTACGTCTTAGTAGGGGAAGAGAAACCAGATTATGTCATCCGAAAAGGAGAGAAATACGGGCCTAGATTGTAAGTAGAAGCGTAGGGTAGTTAATAGAATGTAAGACGCCCGTACGCGAGTGAAGTAATTTTAAACGGCAAGTGGGAAGCAGTAACAAAACAAAAAAAAAGAATTCATGAAATAATGGCAAAAAATAAATGCACCACTTGCTAAGTAGGGCAGCTAGCATCTAAGAATTGACAACGAGACAAGTTCCCGATCATCGAAGACGACCGAGGTGATTACAACGGATGATGAGATGGGAGCATGCCATGATACCCAGTACAGCGCGAAAAAAGAAAGCAGACGGTTGCGAGGGGAGTTGAACGGCGGGTGTCTATGGTCGAGATGGAGGTAAAGCCAAACGATATTACCAAGAGGAGACGAGCAGTATCCAGTTTTTGACCCCTGAAGAGGCCAGATGTGCAACAGAACTCAATCAATGCGGCTTATGGTCGAGCCAGAATCGAGACTTCAGCGCGAAGACGAATACAGCAAACTACACAGCGAAGGGCGTAATATTTTTTTCCAAATATATATTACTCATTAAGAGTTATTGACTCCTACAAATAACGATTCGAGGTCACAGTCAAACAAGCAAAATGACGCTATAAAATTTTGCTCGTGTTTAATCAACTATGTTCTTTCCGCACTACAATTTGAAAGTGTGCGCACATATGTTAGCGGGTAATTGGACACACCGCGCAGACAGAAAGATGATAAACCAAGTGACTGCATTATGCAACAGAGCCAGTGGCACTCGCAAATCTTTTCGCCACACGGCGCGTAACAATACTATAAGCCAAACAAAAATACAGCCGATCTATGTCAAAGGGACACAGCTAACCCAACATTGAAGTTCAACAACACACTCTGAACAATCGTAAAACAACCAGCTGAACTGCAGCCTTAATTGAAGTGCAATGGTAACCATTGAACTATTGTAAATAACCCGATGAAGCCTTTGGGATTAGTTCGCGGGGATGACACCACAACCAACCGATGAGAACCTTTATTGCCAGACGCACCCTCCCGTTTCAAACCCCCTGTAACCCGTCGCTTTAATACGACAGCCAAGCAGCGGATATCTACAAGGCGCAGCGCACCAGGCGAGCGAACATTTGTCAATTTGTTATGAAGAAAATCCATGTCTGAAAACGTTAATTTATGTTGAAATGATATGTAGCACCATTGTAATTAATTGAATTTTACGTGCAAAAGAAAAGAAGGAATATCATGAAAACGAATATGTATATAGTAGCATAAAAACGCGAGAAATAATTGCTACGAAAAACACACCTATCGGCCGTCAGAACGAACCATGTGACCATCCGTCACGTAGGATTTTGTCATGCGGA
Source organism: Wyeomyia smithii (assembly GCF_029784165.1). Lineage (NCBI taxonomy): Eukaryota > Metazoa > Arthropoda > Insecta > Diptera > Culicidae > Wyeomyia > Wyeomyia smithii. Next base: position 158,923,653 of record NC_073696.1, read on the forward strand.
ACATTTTTTAGTCCGAAAGAAAGTAAGCCTTCTGTTGAATGAAATGAAAAACAGGTAAGTGTAAAACCGGGACACAACCGTCTGTCGTTGTCCCCTAAACCAAGATCATTTGTTAAGAAAGCAGGAAATATCTTGAAGAAAGACCGCGAACGGTTCTGCTAAGCAAACGATGGCGAAACATTTGGTTTCCTTGACAGAAGACCGCGAAATGCTCTGGCAACATGCTAGGTAAGAATGTATCAACAGATTATGCAATAGGTGGCGTAGAACTTTGAGCAGCATTCTGCTGTGCCACAGTCATGTAAACTCAAATAGAATAAACATTTTGTTATAAGCAAAACAGAAGTCGCTGGTTCAACGGTGTTGATGCTCTCGCATGCGTTCTATCGTCGCAAGGTGACATCTGCCGTGAAATCTGGGTTATTATGAGTGTCATATGAGTGGAGTGGAAACGGAAAAAGCGACGTTTCGCGTGGAATTATTTCACGACCATTTTGAACGGTGAAATGATTTCACGAAGATAGGCAAGTTTAAAAATCGATTGATTTGTAATCTAGTGAGAATATATATGGGATTTACTTTCCAGTAACAAGGTTAATCTTTTTTTTCTTTGAAAAAAATCGATTTTCTAGGACTTACAAATTTTTGAGCTTCGGCCGGTGAAACGTAAGGGCAAAATTTACCTTCGAACTTCGTTTAGTGGTAGGGTTCAAAAGTTTCCTCTTGTCGAAAAATGTCCTCATACAAAATTTCAGCTCAATCGACATTCCGGGACTTGAAGTTTTTGAGCTGGGAAACTCGCTCATTTCACTTGTCCTATTCTCATTTTCACTTCACTGCCAATCTCACTCCACGGAGGTGATTTTTGTCACCTCACTTGAGGTGGAATCGGGAATAGGTCTCAAAAAGTGAAGTGAGCGTGAAAGCGAAATATATTCCACCGTGAAGTGACTCCCGTAATAAGCACCATCATCAGCTCTAATCTGGTGTATTAATTCCGCGTCAATTGCGCGTACAGGGATACCTAGAAGAAGAAGTCCCTGGTAGGACCCTACAGTTATTGTATTGATACCCTACAGTTATTGTATTGAAATACGCCATTTTAATGTTTATTTTGTTGTCAACTTTGATTCCGCGCATTCATCAAGACGAAGTAAAGTTTCGCCTTTTACTAACGTAGACAACAAAAAGGGCGTATTCCTCATTCTATTTCGTTTTAATATAAAGTAGATTTCGCTCTTAACAAACATCGTACTTTTTAATAGTTAGAAAAGAGAAACATTATTTTTTAGAAGTTTGAAGGTAGATAGTAGCTCACTTCATACGTTTTCGGTAAGATCTCTATTTGTTTACAGTTTGTTAGATTCGCCCTTATCACGAAGTACTCCATGTCGTGATTTTTCGAATTTCTTCCGTTCATAATTGCGTCGAAATTCAAGTCTTCAACACTTGCTTCTGAAATTGCTTCTAGTTGCAAACTTGCTTCCGAAATTGCTTCTAGTCGTAATGACATCAATCCAAAAACTGCAGAAAAATACAAAATGACTACGTATTCGTATCATATCATAGCAATGAATTGGGTTGTTTAGCTATTCACGGATTCCCGATTTTTATGTATCATCTGAAAGAGTGCAATTTTCTGAGCAAAACGTGATTTTTAAAAACTTTATATCATTATCTTTCGATTTTTAAATAAAGAATAAAATTTCACTCTAAATCGCTACAATGACAGTTGGTATATGGGCGAACTGTCATTGTAGCGATTTCGAGCAGTTTTAAATCGTGATTTTAAAAGCAAAGGACAACGATAGAAACTTTTTTTTTTAATCACGTTTTACTTGGAAAATGCAGATCTTTCAGATGATATAAAAAACTGATATAGCTAAACAACCCAATTGAAAAAGGAAGACATTCTGTTCCAGTGTTACCAATTATTCTGACGAAATGAACATTTTATAAATATAGTGCAATAAATATAGGGAAATGAACATTTTGTTACTGTAAACGAAACTAAAAAACTAACTGTGATGTTCGGATTATGGTTACACTAAAATGAAAAAGTCAATGCATTACAATATAATTCTAGGATAATTTAACTATCTCTGATTCTTCGTCTGGTTTAATCTCTACATTCACCCCCTCTCCTACTCTGTAGTATCGTCTAGTCTAATCAATGTTTTGTCAAACGAAAATTGATCAATCTTACTTATAATGTCATCAATAAGCCATTGTTAAAATAAGAAGAACGATGAGAAATGTCGAAAAAAGTTAATGACAAAATATGTTTTATAAGCGAAAAAATACGCCACAATAGAACTGTTTATTATTAATAGTGTAACCAACCTTTTTGTTGTGTTTTTTTTTTGTAAATAAAAGGTATAAATGTTAATATATACAAACCAGAGTTTTTAATACTTCTGCTAGTATACCTATTGTATGTTTATTACCCAAGTAGCACCTGCAACATATTTTGAAATGATACTAATCAATGTTTGTTGTTTCAAAACCTTTTTAACGCTGCAAGAAACTTTTCCAGTTGTACTAATGAAATTTAGAAAAATTGAGTAACATTATGTTATTTGCATGTTGCACTCTCGTTATTGATCATTAGTTATTGCTCAGTAGTGTTTTGCAACCTGGTTTCATCTGCATATTTCAAGATTCTTTTAAATAACGATAATGTCACATGATGTGGCATACGGTTGTTTCACAGATATTTTTTTTCAAGGAATGCAACCGAGCAGTTACAAAGGCTAGCAACATCGCTTTATGCCATATTTTTGCTAAAACTATCACACAGCAAATGGCCATCTTGAATGAAACTGTGTAGGAATACATGGTTGTTGTTCGAAATATGGTTTTGGATGTTGAATTTCGCCACAGAACAGATATGCAACTTCGAACAAAACTCTGCAGCAAATCGGTGCCCAAGCTTTCGCATTCATTTTTTGCTGTTCCATCCTACATTGATTTTACAGTGCATCGTTCGAACAGTTCGCTCCAATAGTTTGAACATGCACCAAAAAATAATTTTTTTCGCTTCATTGACCAGGCACAAAGGTGAAAAGGACCGCATTCAAGAGATTTTTAAAGCGGAAATTCAGTAACAGTTCACAATCAACGTCAATAGAACAAATTAAATTAAAAATCTTTCAACCATTCAAACATTGTTTACAAATTTTTTTGGATCGTACACCTCGCGACTGTTGAAACTATTTTAACCTGTTAGTTGATTTACTTGAATATTTTCGTTGGACTTAGAAACTAAATTTCTCGACCAACGACAATATTTTTTTCTCGTACCGTTTTTTATACCTAACATTGCAAGTAATGCATATCAGACGCGCTTTACACAGCACTGCTTACGACATTAGGTACAATGTAAAAAAATGATTGTTGTTAGTCAAGATATTCAGTTTTCAACTTGGGCAAAAATTTATCTACATAAAAACCGTTGTACGTAAGCGCCCAAGAAACAATTTGGAAGCTGTTATGAGAGCAATCGATGCTGAATAAACAACACGTTGAACTATTTGTTGAACAAACGTTGCAGTATTCTTTGTTCATGTACTTATTCAACAGTGAAACTCTAGCTTAATAGAAGTTGTTCAAACGTTTGCAAGTGATTACCAGCAGCACTAATAAATATGTGCTGCGTTGAAACGCTTTAAAGGTCTCCATTTATCAGTGGCGTTCTCGCCCAATAAAAGCTATTTGAACATTTCAAACGGCAACTCCGCAATTATTATTCTGCACGTGTTGTTCATATACTGCATACATGCGTTTGAAGTCTTTCAAAGAGCAATTCTTTAGCTCTTATAGACGCAAACGCTAGATCACCGGTTTTATAAAACATCCTTCTGAACGCGTCGTATGGTTGATTTATTGCAATATAAACAGTTTTTGAAACCACTAAAAGATTTAGCAACTTGTGTACTTTCAAATCAACGTTAGTGATGCCCCGAAAGATTTTTTTTATTCTCGGAAACTGAGGAACTCTATGAACTTTGATTAGACAACAGTCGAACAACAACCGAAATGGAAAATAAAAAATTTCTGTTCAATGGTTGAAATTTTCCGGTACACAGTTGTCTAGAAACGGCGAAGAGGGCTTTGAACAACAACATCAGAATATTTCATTCAACACTTGTTAAACCAGCGTTGAAAAGATGCACCGCAAAGAAATTATTAGGCTACTGATCTGCATGTGGTCGACCTGTCGAATAAAATATCAATGAAACATTTGCTAAGCCGTTGCTCGGCTGTTGAAATGCTCTTGTTAAATGCTCGTTCAACCTTGTTTAATAATAGTGTTTACAAACCTTTGTTTCGCGCATTAGAACATACTTATGCAGCTCACGCTGAATAGTAGCGTAAAAAAGAGGTTTATCGACATTTTTTCAGCTTTTTAGCACAAAAAAATGTAAAAATGGACTCGAATTATTTGTTAAAATTTTTTTTATTAGCTTTATCAGTTTTTCACTTGTGGAAATGATATGGGTGAATTTTTAATTTGTATTAAAAGGCAACAAAAACTATCTTTTGCTGGGCTTCTGTTGAGATTCGAACTTGCGATCCATGGCTTGGCTGCCATCGATGCATGCATGTGAGCTAATCTTTAATATGACGTGTGCAGTGTGTAAAGTGAATATGCTTCTAAACGTTCTGGTCTAATAAATGTTGAACAGCCATCATATAACTACTGGAATATGAGCTTCTTGAACGCTGCAGTTGCTATGTCAAATCAACCGGCACGCTTTGTTTAGAGGTGCGTGCAAGAAGCTTATATTCCAGCAGTTATACAATGCCTGTTCAACATTTATTAGATCAGGACGTTTAGAAGCATATTCACTTTTAACACAGCACACGTCATATTACAGATTAGCTCATATGCATTCATCGATGGCAGCCAAGCAATGGATCGCAAGTTCGAATCTCATCAGGGAGAGGGACCCAACAAAAAAGATGGTTTAAAAAAAAAGGGTGGCGTGTGACGATGTTGCCTTCCGATATAAATTAAAATTTACCCGTAGTATTTCCAAGTAAAAAAACTAATGAAGTTAATAATGAGAATTATAATAAAAAATATTGCCACAAAAAAATATGGTTCAACTAATTTCTTCGAACTTTATTTTTATATTTTTTTTGTGCTAAAATAGCTGAATAAATATCGATTAAACGTTTTTTCCACGCTACTATTCAGCGTGAGCTGCATAAGTATATTCTAATACGCGAAACAAACGTTTTCAAACATTATTATTAAACAAGCATTTAACAAGAGCATTTCAACAGTCGAGCAAAGGTTTAACAAATGTTTAATAAATATTTTATTTGAACACAGGTCGAACACATATAGAACAGTAGGCAGGTTCCTAAACAACTGTGTGTCGGATAATTTCTCCAAATTCAACTGAACAACCATTTTTTTTTGGTTTAAAATTAGTTTATTTGACACGGCACGATACATTTTCTGTTTTACTGAGCCAAGTACAATTCGTATTAATTCTACGTTAGCAGGGAAAATAGGAAGGCCTTTTTTTTTATTCTCGCGACCAACTACGAGCTAGTGGGGATTTAAGGTGAGAGGAGGGGAGATACAATTCTTGCTTAAAACTAATTAAGATATACGATCTATTTGTGTTTCGACTGGTGTTCTTTTTTGTTTTTTAAACATAAATTTAGGCTCTTCGTGTTCGTGTCTCCAGCGTCGTATACGGGTATTCTGACAAATAGACAAAAGAATATTAAATTTTAATGTCAGTCTTTTTCAAATAACAGTACAGTTGTGTCATGTACTGAAGATCTCCGCTTCCCAGAATGTCTCTAACGGGAACGTTCGGTTGTTTTCCTCGGGCCCGGAGGGAATCTATATGCTCGGACCTAACATCACAGAATTCGGCACACGACCAAACAACATGCTCGATGTCATGGTAGCCATCGCCACAAACGCAGTGATTACTGTCTACAAGCCCTATACGAAAGAGATGCGTGTTTAACGTGTAGTGATTGGACATAAGTCTGGACATCACGCGAATGAAGTCCCGACCGACAGCCAACCCCTTGAACCATGCTTTCGTCGATACCTTAGGAAAAATGGAATGTAGCCACCGTCCCAGTTCATCTGAGTTCCATGATGATTGCCAACTGTTGAGTGTTCTCTGACGCAATATGCTATAAAATTCATCATAAGCAATTGGTCTTTCATAAATATCGCCATCAATAGCACCCACCTTAGCTAAAGAGTCAGCCTTTTCATTACCCGGAATCGAGCAATGAGAAGGGACCCACGCTAAGGTAACCCGGTAATTTTTATCTGTTAAAGCACTTAAAAACCGCCGTATTTTCCACAGGAAATACGGGGTGTGCTTCACAGGCTTCATCGATCGCAGAGCCTCAATGGCACTGAAACTATCTGTGAAGATGAAGTAGTGGTCTATGGGTAGGGTTTCGATGATTCCAAGAGAGTACTGAATAGCAGCAAGTTCTGCGACGTACACGGAAGCAGGAGCATCGAGTTTGTAGGAGGCGGTAGAATTCTCGTGGAAAAAACCGAAGCCAGTGGACTCATCTAGATTAGATCCGTCAGTGTAAAACCTTTTATCATAACTAACATGATTAAACTTATTGGAAAAAATCTTAGGGATCTCTTGGGGTCGCAATTGATCCGGGATACCAGAAATGTCTTGTTTCATGGTGGTGTCGAAGAATATAGCATTATTAGAAGTATCTAAGAGTGCGACATTGGAGGAATCGTATGAAGAAGGATTAATATCTTGAGCCATATAGTCAAAATATAAAGTCATAAATCTGGATTGAGATTGAAGGTCGACCAACCTCTCGAAATTTTCAATTACTAATGGGTTCATAACTGTGCATCGAATTAGCAACCGGTAAGAGAGATTCCAAAAACGATGTTTCAACGGAAGAATACCCGCTAACACTTCAAGACTCATCGTATTGGTCGACTGCATGCAACCCAAGGCAATACGCAAACAACGATATTGTATTCTCTCTAATTTTATAATGTGCGTGTTCGCGGCGGAGCGAAAGCAGAAACAGCCGTACTCAAGAACTGACAATATCGTTGTTTGGTATAACCTTGGAAGGTCTCCTGGGTGAGCACCCCACCAAGTTCCGGTAATCGTACGAAGAAAATTAATCCTCTGTTGGCATTTTTGTGTCAGATACCTAATATGACAAGCCCAAGTGCATTTAGAGTCGAACCAGACCCCGAGATATTTAGCGACTAAAACCTGAGAGTTCGTTTTACCAGTTAGTAGGAGCTGCAGCTGAGCTGGGTTATGCTTCCTAGAAAAAACGACCAACTCGGTTTTCTCCGGAGAGAATTCGATACCCAGCTTAAGAGCCCATTCAGACAAATTGTCTAAGGTATCTTGCAATGGTCCTTGCAGATCGCTAGCCTCGCTACCAGTAATGGATACAACGCTATCGTCCGCAAGTTGCCTTGGCGTGCATGAATTTGCAAGACATTCATCGATGTCATTGACGTAAAAATTATATAAGAGAGGACTTAAACATGAGCCCTGGGGAAGGCCCATGTAACTAATTCGGGAAGTTGTCGAATCGCCATGTGAGAAATACATATGCTTTTCTGACAACAAATTGAGCAAAAAGTTATTCAAATTTGGTGAAAGTCCCTGTGAATGAAGTTTCGCGCTTAAAACTTCTACAGAGACAGAGTCAAAAGCCCCCTTAATATCCAAGAACGCAAAAGCCATTTGCTCTTTCCGAGCAAATGCGAGTTGAATTTCAGTAGAAAGCAACGCTAGGCAATCGTTCGTCCCTTTGCCCCGGCGAAAGCCAAATTGAGTATCTGAAAGTAAACCGTTTGTTTCGACTCATTTGTCTAACCGTAAGAGGATCATTTTCTCCATTAATTTCCGGAGGCAAGAGAGCATCGCAATCGGCCTATATGAATTGTGATCAGAGGCAGGTTTCCCGGGTTTCCGAATAGCAATGACTTTTACCTCCCTCCAGTCATGCGGAACAATATTTAGCTCAAGAAACTTGTTGAACAAATTCAACAAGCATCTTTTTGCAGAGTCGGGTAGATTCTTCAACAGGTTGAATTTTATTCTATCTAACCCTGGAGCCTTATTGTTGCATGACAGGAGAGCCATTGAAAATTCCAACATCGAAAATGGAGGCTCTTCCGTAGTTACTATAAACGCGTTGCGAAAGGTTTTCTGTTCCGGTACAGAGTCCGGACAGACCTTTTTGGCAAAATCGAGTATCCAGCGATCTGAATACTCCTCACTCTCATTCGAAACGTCACGGTTCCGCATGCGCCTGGCGGTATCCCAAAGAGTGCTCATCGCTGTTTCCCTCGACAACGCGTTTACGAACCGCCGCCAGTACCCGCGTTTTTTCACCTTTACTAAGCTCTTCATCTGCCTGCCCAGTGCCTCGTACTTTCGAAGTAGAATGACAGTGCCGTACTCCCGGTAGTGCTTATACGCCGCGGACCTTCGCGCGTACAGCTCAGAGCACTCTTTGTCCCACCATTTGTTGGGAGGGCGTTGTCTAATCGTTACCCCGGGTATCGGTTTCGTCTGAGCTTGCGTCGCGGCGTCGATTATCAAGCCAGCTAAGAACGCGTATTCTTCCTCCGGAGGAAGTTCCTCGTGAGTCTCGATAGATTCCGCTATAATAGACTCATAACGCTTCCAATCAATATTACGTGTAAGGTCGTAGGAAATATTGATTGGGTTCGGGGGAGTTGAACCATTAGCAATTGATATAACGATTGGAAGATGATCACTACCGTGGGGATCGTTGATTACTTTCCACTGGCAATCTAACGCTAGTGATGTCGAGCAGAGGGATAGGTCAAGCACGCTTTCACGTGCTGGAGGATTAGGTACACGTGTCGCTTCCCCAGTATTCAAAAGTGTCATATTGGAGTCGTCGATCAAGTTACAAATTAAAGAAGATCGGTTGTCGTCGTACAGCGACCCCCATAGCGAACAGTGAGAGTTAAAATCTCCCAAAATCAAAAAAGGTGCGGGAAGCAATTCTGCTATATCAAGGAGTTGCTTCTGTTCAATCCGCGCAGATGGGGGAATATATAACGAAACAAGGCAAAGGTCTTTTCCATTCATATTCGTTTGAATGGCAACAACTTCAATATTCGAGATCGAGGGGAGGTCGATTCTGAAAAAAGAAGAGCACTTTTTGATCCCTAAAAGTACCCCTCCACCGTGTGAGTCTCGATCTCGACGAATGATGTTAAAATCGTGGAAATTAAGTTGGTCATTTGAATTGAGAAAAGTTTCACAGAGCGCGAACGCATCACAATTGTATGTGTTTATCAAATGTGAAAATGAATCAAATTTGGGGATGATACTTCTGCAGTTCCACTGTAACACAGTGACAAAATTCCTAACCTCTTTCGACGTATTAGTCATCGAAAGATACGATAGCTGAAATGAGGGGCCAAGTTGCTGTGAATTGCTTCAAAAAGGTTTTCACTGTAGGGAGAAGGGCAAGAAGAATGTTTTGAAGGGGATGTGGTATGTTGAATATTTTTAATATCCAGTCCACAATATCAGAGAATTTTATGAACCCTGGTTTGATTTGAAATTAAAACCGGGGGGTACTTGCTTCGGTTTTTCTTCACCGCTTCCTTTTTGTGTTGTCTTATTGGTCATTCCGCTAGGGGTTATCTTACGACCTTTGCGAGAAAGATTAGGAGAGTTGAGCTTTCTCCTCTTTCTAGATCCCTCTGGCAAGGCAAAGGAACACCCTTCGACGGGATCGTCAGATGTACCCTCATCAGTTGGCAAGAAGGAAAAGATGTTTCCTGTCGAGGGTGGCTCAGCCCTCTTAAGCATTTCTGCAAAAGAGCGCTTTGATCGTTCCTTAAGGGAACGCTTAATTTTTCCTCGCGCTGTTTGTACGCGGGACATGCCGGAAGGTCATGCCGAGTTCCCTCGCAATAAAGACACTTTTCAGTATCCCCACTGCAAGCGTTCTCAGCATGATTGCCTCCGCACTTGCTACAGCGTGCCTTGTTGCAGCAGTAGGTGGCTGTGTGACCTAACTGCTTACAGTTTTGGCAATGCATGACCCGCGGTACGAACAGGCGTACAGGTAGACGAACCCTGTCCAAGCGGACGTAGTTCGGCAGCGCGGATCCGGCGAATGTTACTCGGAAGGAATCCGAAGGGAGGAATTTCTTCTTCCCTTCTTCGATGGATACTGAATGCAATTGCTTGCAATCCAGTATCTTTACACTTTGCATCAAGGGGTTTTTAAAACAGCCAACTCCATGACGCAAAATGTCATCGACAGTGAGATTCTCCTCGGTAACCACACCGTCGATTTCTACATCCTTGGCAGGGATGTACACGAGATACTCTCTCGTGAAGAGCTCGTAGCCAGCAATTTCGTTTTCTTGCTTCAAGCTACTCACGACAACTCGCAGTTTGTTCGGCCTCACCTTCGTAATCTCGGTTACGGCCGAAAAATGTTTTGCCAGGTCTTTGCCAATTTGAATAATATACAATGGCTTCTTTATGGGCCGGAAAAAAACAATGTAGGGACCGCCAGCGGCATCTGGGTAAGCTTTTACCCGTACTTCCGGTACTCTTGGTACAGGACTTGGCAAAGGGGAGGGCACAGGGGAAGGTAGGGGTGAGCTGATGGGAGAAATTTCAATTTCTTCCCCGTTTGTTTCCACATCCAGGAAAAGTTGCACCTGCATGTCGTCCATTCTGCGGGAGCGTTATGCTCTACCGCGCACAAACGATAAATATTCGAATATGGAGGGGGGGGGGGTTCAAGTAGTTGATATTAAATTCTAAAAACAATTATTTTTCAATCTACAATGGATTAAATAAAAAAAAAGACAGTAATACTGATACTAATAACAATAGTAATAATAATAATAATAATAATTGTAGTAATAATAATAATAATAACAATAATAACAATATCAATAATAATTTTAATAATAATATTATAACATTGTAATAATATTGATAATAATAGTGAAAATTCTAAAGGTAATACTTCACCGAACGTCTAAGTCACGACCTCACGGCTGATAGTTGGATTAATCGAGTGTCCTCGCAGAACAAACAATGACGATCCAGCTTCGTGTTGTGACACAGTGGCCGTATCTTACACGCGACCTTGTAGATGCCACTTGTAGTTGACTTCCACTCGCTCGATCGTATGGTGGTCCGTGCTGCTAGCGGGGTAACAGCGGTGCGGGAGAATTATTCTTGCTGATATATCAGCTGCGTATCAGATCACTGGCGGGGTAGCCTTCCCCTACCAGTGTGCAGAAGATGTTTCTGTCGATAAACTGCAGGCTATTGTTATCGCGCAACACAAGAACTAATCGACAAAAAAACACCAGTACTATAACTCGTGTATTGTTATTTTGCGAACTCAAACGGAGATAAACAATCTGCGTCTAATCGAGACGAAAGCAAAACAACGAATGAACAACCATTTAACAGAAGTTTTTTATTTTCCATTTCGGTTATTGTTCAACTGTAGCCTAATAAAAGTGATCGAGTAAATGTTTAGGCAACAATAATTGTTACTTGGGCGGGTGGTACTGTACGATTGTCATGAAAAGGCACCCTCGCTATTGTGCATTTAAATAAAAATTATCAAAACGTCGCTGATAAACTGGCAGTCAGGCTCACTTCCGATGCTTATTTTTGTGGTTCTCGCAACACTGCAACCATCCCAGCCGCCACGGCGCTGTCAGTCCGGCTTACAGAAACAAATACATTGAAATCATTCCCGCAGTTCATGTTGTGTGAACACGCAGTTGCTCTATGTGTTCGTGAAGTCGGAAGAAAGTTCGGAAGTCGGAAGTCCGACTTCCGAACTTAAATTTAGTGCCGGCGTCACAATATACCAGTACCGGGGAGAACAAAGGATTCTCTCGGCGAAAAAGCGGCGAGAGCTCATACAGTCCTTTTGTTGAATGAATGGAATATAAACCAGAGGGGATTCACTGCTGTCAAATTTCATATATGTGTGCGTTATCGCAGATCAGCTCTCGTCCATGACGTTTGTTGGTCCGTGACGTTTGTAACTATGAACGATAATGAGGAAAAAATCACTACACAACACATTCATAAAAGTTTTCCGCGGTTTCTCGAGTTTTGATAAAAAAAACGTTCCAATTCTATAATATTTCACATCGATCAATTTCATAACCAAAAAGAACAAAAACCAAAACAAACACCATGTTGCCGAATATGTTGGTTACACGATGTTTGACAGATAGATCCCCCCTAATATAAACGTAATAAAATTTCGAGTGTAAAATGCGTTCTCTCCACCGCTAGATGTCGATACTCAAAATAAAGAGATTTTGTCTCATTTTTGGTTCTTCAGTTGAACATATGTGATTTCGCTCTAATTACAATGCACTAAACATAAGTTTCCGAGCTACCCTTGCCCACACATTTTTAGCAATTTGGCATTTAATAAACACTACCCTTGCCCCAAAACATTTTTCACAATTTGGCGTATATTTTATAAAACTTTACAAGAGGCGAGTGAATAAATACGAAGTAAAAATATTAGTTGCACGATAAACTTTTGATCGCAGGTAAAATTACGAAGAATAAGTGCCGAAAAATTTCAATTGATTTGAAAGATGCAGGTTTTCTATAATATTATAAGATATCTGCAACTTCGCGACACAAACACCTAAGAGCAATGAGAGTGAGTGGGAACGAAGTTTAATTTTGCTGCTCCTCTCTTCACAATAATGTAACAGCTGTCAATACTGCTGGTGATTTCTAATAAGAATGTTAGTTGCATATAGACTCCACCTCTTGCGCTGTTTCAGTTACTTACAAGTTGATTAAAAGTAACGGATGCAATTCTACACAATTTTTGAATACTGCATGGACTGTTGCGTTAACTTTATTGCAACAATGTGATGCCCAGCCTCGTGTTGGCTCATTGCCTGATGGGAAACACTCCTCTTTAATATCCTCTGTACCAGAATGTGGGATCTGATCCGGTAAAATAATTGGTTTTGGAGCAAAGCGAAGCACTTCGATGGAAGGTGGTAAGGGCTAGTACATCTCCAGCATGGTTTATCCTGAACACCGTTCTGGTGGTAAAACCCGCTGGCACCTCCAGAGCTCTGCCAATTCTTTGTTCGTCCTTGGTTTCCAAAGATTCTTCCATTTCCATGTGATCCACCTCGATAACCGAAGCGCTGATGATAACTGTTTCTAGGCTGTTCACGTGATACAGTTGCCACCATGACGTCACGCGCTGAAGAGTGTGTTTTCGCGTAAATTTCTCTATCTTCGTTTACGTAGTACCACAGACAGACGTCCAAGCAAGAACAAAATTGATCGAAAATTCTGTGTAAATTTTCAAAGAGAATTGCGTTATAAATCACTTGTATACTAGTGCCGCCTGGTGACCTTATCGCTACAATACATTTTTTTTCGCTGGTGTATGAGTCCGGCGTCACTGGTAGCGCTATCTGGTTACGGATTGCTACTTTAAAAATCTTTACGCAAGTTTGGAACTCAGCTTGGACGTCTGTCTGCGGTAGTACTTTACGACCTGCCTCTCGCACCTTGATATTTGAGCCATGTTGCTGAATGACCTCAGTGATACTTTCCACCAGCTTGTCGCCTTCATAGTCGCACAATTTAGCTGTGGCAATTACTCGCTTCACGTACTTCGTATCGGATTCGTAGTGTAGCTGTATCATTGACCTTAACTTCTGTCGTCTCACATGACCCGAAAACGCCTTAAATCGAGTCATCGCATTTGAGTACGGGGCAGTCGAGGCATCTGGAAATGCTTGAGGAGGTGTTTCCTCGAGAACTTCCAGCAGATTATGTCCGGCTTTCACTTTGAGCACGTTCATCATAGTCGTTTCGTCAGTTATGCCGACCAGGTTCATAGACGCTTCTAGAAGGTCCTTCCATGTTTCAAAAGTCAAAATCGACAGCAGGATTTCTTCTTCGTTTTCGGCTGGGGTGCATTGTGCGATATTCATCGAAGTAACTGACAGCATGTTCATTGATGTCATCAGCTGAGAGTTGCTTTGGTGGCTGAGGTTTTCCTTTCGCATAGTTGAGTGCTTGGGCAAGCCACTGGTGTCCTCATCGAAATGTGCCTTAAACTCACAGAGCTGCTTGTTATCGGCACGCACTATCTTCATTTTCTTAGACAGTTCCAGGTTACGCTTTATCTCATCCTCCAAGGCATTTTGCAGTTTCTTATTGGTTATCTGCTTTGGTTTTTTCCTTCAAAAGAAAACAATAGCATACATAACGACCGTTTCTATCATTTCATGTTTGCATAACAGGTGTAAAGCATAGATTTTCTTTAAAGTCACCGCTGGGAGGTGATTTTATCAATCTAGTCGGCACGACTTTTCCAGCCATCTCAGAGGCGGTTTTTTTTGCTTTATGGAATCTAGCCGTCACGGCTATTCCAGCCAACACAGAGGCTTTTTTTATAATTTTTTAAGCTGTCAACTCAGAGGTGCTTTCCGGAATCTAGTCATTACGAGTTTTCCAGCCATCTCAGAGGCGCTTTTTTACTTTTCAGAGTCTAGCCGTAATGACTATTCCAGCCAACACAGAGGCTTTTTTATTATTCTTTTTAAGCTACCAACTCGGAGGTGCTCTTCGGAATCAAGTCATCAAGACTATTTTAGCCAACTCAGGGGCTTTTTTTATAATTTTTACTGCACCGCCATTTTGATTTTCGTGCCACTTTTCTTTTTCTCATTTCACACTATTTGAAAGGAGAATTTGTTTCTGATTTATCAAAATACTTACGGATTGGGAGCAATTGCGCCATTGTCGTTATTTTTCGAATTTCCTCCGTTCATAATTGGGTTGTTCAGCTACATTTGTTTTTTATGTCATCTAAAAGATCTGCATTTTCTGAGTAAAACGTGATTTAAAAAAAATCCTTTCGTTGTCCTTCGCTTAGTTAAATCACAGATAACAAACATCCAAGCTAATTTTGCTTCATGTGTAAAAAGATGCAACGGTTTTTTAGCATGTCGCAATTCGCGTTGACGGTGTTGCTGATATTTGTTTGGTTTTTGCATGCGAAAAAGAAGGAAGGAAATATTTTTGCTTTTGTCATCACGCACATTTTGACAATTGCATATGAGAGTTCACGTAGGTGCGAACAGCCTTCGAAATCTCTTTCAACGCGAATAACCCGAATACGCAGCATGGTAGCGCTAAGAACACTTAGTGGTCAATGGTTCGATAAAATCGATAGTTTTCCAGCTCTTATCGATAGGGACGTTGCAATACCATTAAACATCGATACTTAGGATCGATACCTGTATCGAAAGCATGTACTGATATTCCGATTGTATCGAGCCTAATGTATCAATACCGGATTGTATCGTTGTGCGATACCAGTTCATTCAATTAAACACAGAGGGGATTCACTGCTGTCAAATTTCATATATGTGTGCGTTATCGCAGATCAGCTCTGGTCCATGACGTTTGTTGGTCCGTGACGTTTGTAACTATGAACGATAATGAGGAAAAAATCACTACACAACACATTCATAAAAGTTTTCCTCGGTTTCTCGAGTTTTGATAAAAAAAAAACGTTCCAATTCTATAATATTTCACATCGATCAATTTCATAACCAAAAACCAAAACAAACACCATGTTGCCGAATATGTTGGTTACACGATGTTTGACAGATAGATCCCCCCTGATTAAACCATTTATATAGACCACTTTACGAGACGTTTCTGAACTCAATCTATGAATGAAATTTTGACAGAAAGCTCTGAACCGCTGTCATAACGCACGTAAAAGCAACATCATTAACAGCAGAATACGTGACACCTGTCAGTTCGTAAAATGGTCTATAAATCTACTGAATCTAGAAACACAAGCTTCTGCAGAAACTTAGTCGAAAGTCGATTACGCTTTTCCTTAATAATTGATCCTGTTTTCGAAAAGAGCCGCTTGCATGGCTCTGTAGATTTCACCTTCGGATCTGCATGACCGTAGAAAAGGATCGTTCCCGTAGGTTGATCTATAGAAATTTCTGTTAAATTGGCATTGCCGATGAGATGGCATGCATGCCAAGTATGGCATGCATGCCAAGTACCGGCAGCACACAAAGAACATACAACAGCACCTGGAAAAAGCATTTACTAATATAGAATCAAAAATTGACAATATGGAACACCAATTAGAAGCTATACAAAATAAGAAAACAAACTGCAGTACAACGGCGCAGGAACTAATTAATGAATTAAAAGCGCTCAAAGAATCGAATTCACTCCAGCCAAAAACAGACAATCATCCCAGTCTGGCTGAAGAACTTCGCCTTTCATTGCCACTTCCAGAATCGGACTCAGAAGAACACCGTACTCCAAATTTCACATCAGGCTGGCGCCTAATTGGCAATAAAAAAGTATGGAAACGCGACTGGACTGAATATGACGCCAGACAGCGTAAAAGACGCATGCAGGAAAAGCAAGCAGAAAAGGCCGCTCGTAAACGTATGCAGCAACGCAAACGTCAGCAGGAAAACTCAAACCCTATCAGCATAAGTAACACCTATAAACACGGAATAAACCATTTCGCCTGCAACTCAAAGAAAATTGCTGAAATGCCAAAACAACCACTACCCTCGGACAAAGACCTCCTGGCAGCTGCACGCGTTCAATTTGCTGGGCCGCCGAATTCAGACATAACATCAAAATTTATAAATTTCCAAAAAGGCGAAACTATCAACCCATATCGGACAGAAAAAAATGCAACTAACAATGGAAATTCTGCACCGGCTCCTGCCAGCAACGCCAGCATACAATCAGCACCGCAAGACAGCCAATTTGAACTTGACCCCATGCGTCCACCAATCGTCCGACTTACGCAGCAATCATCGAATGGCGACGAGCGCTTTTTGAAGGCTAGACTCCGCGACCCAAAAGTAATGCATATTACACGCCTATATCTCGCATACATGAAGGACCAACCATCATCTGTATGCGTAGAAGGAATGACACCAACCAGTATAAGAATGCTTCTCGCATCCGAAGGACTGCCGACATCTCCAGAACAGCTCCAACGCGTCTTTATTGAAGTCCATCAGGAATATGGACTCACGCCAGCCGAAGCAGTAGCCGACCTTCAATCATATCGTCATTTTTTATCAAATGAACGCACGCACCGTCTTCAACAACTTCGCGAAAGTGTAAATAAATTTAGTACAAATTTTCGCAAGTAAGGACGCCCTCTTCTGCGGCAGAACCATTATATTTAAACATAAGTAATAACTTGACTAACACTTCTTCGCTTCCTCGACAGAATGCGACTGAAATTCTTATCTATTGTCAGAATTTCAATCGCATGAAAAGCCCAAGCAAAATGAAAGAAATTCAACAAAATCTATTGTCGTCATCTTTTAAAATAATTTTAGGAACTGAAAGTAGCTGGGACGAAAGCGTAAGAAGCGAAGAAGTATTTGGAAACAATTACAATGTATTCCGGCACGATCGGAATTTGTCTACCAGTCAAAAAAAGTCAGGCGGTGGAGTCCTCATTGCCATTAATGTAGACTTTACTTCTGAAGAAATAATATCCGACAAATATAAAGAATTTGAACACGTATGGGCCAAAGCATTTCTTGCTGGCGAAGAACATATCTTCTGTTCCGTGTACTTTCCACCGGAACATGCTCATAAACATTCGTATGAATTATTTTTCAAAACTCTAGAATCTATTATGTCTAACATGAAACCAGAAGTAAAACTGCATGTCTATGGCGACTTCAACCAACGTAATGCAGACTTTATTGTAGACATTGAAAATGAATCTATCTTACTCCCAGTCGTAGGCGAAAACGAAACACTGCAGTATCTTTTTGGCAAATCCTCAGAACTCGGTCTATATCAAATCAATCATGTCAAAAACAAACAAAATGCTTATTTAGACCTATTATTCACAAACTGCACTGAAGACTTCTGTGTAGATGCATCATTGACTCCCATCTCGAAAAATGAAGCATTCCACACAGCAATTGAATATTCAATAGTAATGAATAACACTTCGTACCCCAGCGACTGCGAGTACGAGGATGTACCGGAATACCACAAAACTGACTTCGAACAAGTCAAACGTAGACTTCGCATAATAAATTGGCGTAGTATAATTTGTAAAGAAGAAAATGTCAACGAAGAAGTATCAAAATTTATGAAATAATTAATCAAATTATATCAGAAAATGTACCTCTAAAGAAAAGAAGACGAACGAACACCAACAAATATCCAGTGTGGTTTAATCCACAATTGAAGAACCTAAAAAATAGAAAACAAAAAGCACATAAAATATACAAAAAAGACAACAATAGCGAAAATCTTCAAAATTACCAAGAAATTTGCTGTCAACTTGACGCAGCCATTAAAATTGCACATGAAGAACATAATCGTAAAATCGAACATCAAATCAAGTAACTTCTTTAATTACGTAAAAACCAAACTAAAAAGTAACAACTTTCCATCACGAATGCATCTTGACAGTAATGTAGGACAAACTAGTAATGAAATATGTAGTCTTTTTGCCACTTTTTTTCAAGAAATTTACACCACATATGAAGAAACAGATCGCGACCGCGAATACTTCTCGTATTTTCCTGAATTTTCGAATTCTTTATCTGTCAATCAAATATCTGAATTCGAAATTCAAAACGCACTTAAAAATTTAGACGCTACGAAAGGTCCTGGACCTGACAGAATAGCTCCAATTTTTCTCAAAAATTTGGCAGAACTATCTACACCCTTACAACACCTTTTTAACATGTCCCTGAAGAATGGAATTTTCCCAGAACTCTGGAAAACCTCATATTTAGTGCCAATTTTCAAATCTGGCGCTAAATCTGACATTCGTAATTATCGTGGAATTGCCATTATTTCATGCATTCCAAAATTATTTGAATCAATAATTAATGAAAAAATCTTTCAACAAGTAAAACACCAAATTACAACTCAACAGCACGGCTTTTACAAAGGCCGATCAACTACCACAAATCTTTTGGAATTCATAACTTTCACTCTGACTGTAATGGACAACGGTAACCACGTAGAAGCTCTTTATACGGACTTTAGCAAGGCATTTGACAGAATCGACATACCATTATTACTCTTCAAGCTCGAAAATTACGGAACTGAAACAAAATTTTTGGAATGGCTGCAGTCATACTTAACAAAACGAACACAAATAGTCCGCTTTCAAAATTCCTTTTCGAACCCAATAGAAGTAACTTCTGGGGTTCCTCAAGGTTCCCACCTGGGCCCTCTTCTTTTTATATTATACGTAAATGACATTTCCTTTCTTCTTAAGTCAATTCATGTGCTTGTATATGCTGATGACATGAAGCTCTTTATAAAAATAACCAATGCAGAAGACTTCGAAATATTCCAGAATGAAATTAATGTATTCTACACTTGGTGCAACAAAAGCCTATTACAACTCAACATTAAAAAATGTAATTCAATAGCCTTTAGCAGAAAAACAGTAACACCACCAACAAACATTTTCTTAGGAAACCAACCAGTAGAAAAATGCAAAATCGTTAGGGACCTAGGCGTAATCTTAGACTCCAAACTCACATTCATAGAACATTATAATACAATTATCAACAAAGCAAATAGTTTGCTGGGCTTTATAAAACGCTTCGGCCACAATTTTCAAGACCCATATACAATCAAACTATTATATATTACATACGTCCGACCAATTCTGGAATATTGTAGCATTGTATGGAATCCCTATATTGCCACACATGAAGAACGCATTGAATCTGTCCAAAAACAATTTCTTTTGTACGCGCTTCGTAAGCTAAATTGGACATCATTTCCCTTACCATCATATGAAGCACGCTGCATGCTTATAGACATACAAGCACTTAAAGAACGCCGCGATCTTTCAATGCTTTATTTTATCAATGACATTATTTCTCAACGCGTGCAATCTACTCAATTATTATCACAACTAAATTTTTATGCACCCAGTCGTCAATTAAGAAATCGTAAAATATTTTCGGAAAATTCTCACAGAACAAACTACTCAAAAAATGGCCCAATAAATCGCATGATGCGTCACTATAACCAGCACTGCGAAAATATTGACATCACCATGGGCAGAAATCAAATAAAAAAACGACTAACTACTGGAAATAATGTATAGAATATAAGAAAACATTGTATTATTATAACTGTAGTCTACATTTGCTTGACGAAATAAATAAATAAATAAAATAAATGATGACAGTTCTACAAGGTATGCTATTCACGTCGATGCATTAGTATTAGTGATCGTTATGAACTTTTTCCAATTTTGTATGAAATTTGAAATGGTTTTGCATTTTAAACTAAACTTATAAAACATACTTTCCTGAAAAGTTATAGAAATGATGTTGAAACATGTTTTAGTTGTGGGGAATACATAAACATGCTGCGGTTTAGGTAAAATATGCTGTTTTTCATCAATTTGCCGGTAACCTTTTTGCACTTTTCGTTTTTTTATTGTAGTCTAATAGCGTTCCTAAATTAAGTCGCTTATGTTTCATACAGTAACAAAAGTCATGAGCTATGACAATGACTAAGATTATGCTCCAACTATTAGAAATATAGCATTTTTATATATTTTATTTCGACATATTGTCGCAATTTTTCACACTAAATCTAAATTAATATCAATTTCTAGTGTGTTTCAACTGGAGATTCACTCTTCAACCAAAAAAATCAGATATAAAACAACATAAAACGAGAAATTTCCAAAAATGTTCTGAATTCCATACAAAACGCGAAATTTTTCATAACGAGATTTGTTTGTGTGCGTGGATAGACAAAAATGTAGCATACCTTGTAGAACTGTCATCATACTTGGTCATGCATGCATACGATGCATCAAAATGGCACAGGAAACAGCAAGTTTTCTGCTTCGTTCGTTCTTCTTTACAGGGTTGTTTCGAGTCTTTTCGATACTGAGAGGTGTGTATCGATATTGATGAAGTATCGCTGGTAAAACATCGATACCAAATATCCGAGTACAGTAACTATTCGCTAACTGAGCACGCTTTAACTGGGCTTCTTTTTAACTAGGCGCTCGCTAACTGGGAGGATTCCCAGTTAAAAAGACAACAAACGTCAAATATCAAAACGAACGGGGGGTATGTGGATTGGGAACGAAAACTGAAAAATTTTAGTTTTTCTAATCGAGAATATTTAAAATACAAAAATAATAATATAGCTGGTAAATGTACTCGCTTTATAAAACTAAAGTTTAAAAGCTTTATTTGAGAGATAAGTTTGTATTTGTGGCTTCCCAATTTGGTGATCAACTTGAGAACGAAAGCCTTTCATGAAATTGTCGCGAAGCAGCGTTATCCATCGAATTCCCCCTCGGCGTTGAGATGATATCCCAGTTAGCGAGCTGATTTCAATAACTGGGAAGTGCTCGTCGCCCAGTTAGCGAACAGTTGCTGTATCGGAAGCAGAAGGATCGATTCTGTGTTAGTAACGGTGGTATCGCAACGTCCCTACTTATCGATATTATTGCAATAAGAAGCGTTGCCGTTTTTTAATGTAGAAATTTTGAGCAGTCGTAATTTGTACATAATCGACAATTTTGTTCAATCGCTATGGAGTCCCAACTGGCACTATTGAACGCATTCTTCACGTCGAGCGTGACGATTGCGCAGTAGCGTATTCCCCTTCTCTTGCGCTGGATTGCTACCTCCGCCGTCTTGATGACGGAAGAGATTGCGTCCAGCGTGGACCTGCCCTTCCGGAAGCCGAACTGGTTACTTGCCAGACCGTGTACACCCTCCGTGTACCTCACCAGTCTGTTGAGGATGATCCTCTCAAGCACCTTGCCCGCGGTGTCCAGCAGGCAGATAGGCCTGTATGCCGATGGGTCCCCTGGCGGTTTCCCAGCCTTCGGCAATAAGACCAGTCTCTGCCGCTTCCACCTGTCCGGAAAGAGACAGTCATCCAGGCACCTCTGCATGACTGCCCTGAACAGCCCGGGGGCCGTTTTTATCGCCAGCCTGATCGCCAGGTTAGGGATACCATCCGGTCCCGGTGCCTTGCTCACCTTTAGGGATTTGGCGATCACGATGAGTTCCTCATTCGTAACCCTTGCCTCCTCCCCTGCCTCGACACGGCTGTCGTCGCTCACGGATTGGATGCTCGGCAGGTTGGCCGACCATCTCTGGTCTATGTCTGAGATACTGGAACGTCGGACGTGAGACTCGACTGCCGGAGGCCAAGGACTTGGCTCGTGGCGTGGAAAGAGTCCCTCGATGATACGCTCCAGCATCGCTGGTGATCGCTCTGCAGGTGCCAGCGCGCCTTTAGTCTTGGCCATTACGATCCTGTAGGCGTCACCCCACGGATTTGTATTGGTACTCGCACATAGCCTATCGAAGCAGGCCCTCTTGCTGGCCTTTATCGCACTCTTTAGCATCGATCTTGCCGAACTGAATGCTGCACGGCGCTCTGTTCTCTCTTCTTCGTTTCGCGCACGCTGCATCCTCCGTCTTGCACGGAGGCACGCACTGCGAAGGTCGGCTATCGCGTCCGTCCACCAGTAAACCGGTGGCTTTCCATTCCTAGGTTGGCGAGTCCTAGGCATGGTGGCGTCGCACGCCCGCGATAGCATAGCAACTAGTTGGTCAGCAGTCGGGCGGAGCCAACTGCCCCCCTCGCGCTCCCTTCTCATTGCCTCTTCGAATACCTCGGCATCAAAGTGCGATGTCTTCCACCCGCGAACGGTCGGAGTGTTGGCTCTACCCGTCGCTTGCCGCCTCTCGTTGTTGTCTACACTATAACAGACCGCCTGGTGGTCGCTATTAGTGTAGCCATCGTCTACCCTCCAGTTCTTGATCAGTCGTGGGCTGGAGAACGTCACGTCGATGATCGACTCCGCACCATTTCTGCTAAATGTACTTTTGTTCCCAACGTTGGCCAGATCTAGGTTGAGCTTTGCAAAAGCCCCCAACAGGATCTGGCCCCTCTGGTTCGTGAAGCGACTTCCCCACTCAACAGCCCAAGCGTTGAAGTCGCCCGCCACCACCAACGGCGTTAGGCCCGTTAGCTCCATGGATAGGAGGTCGACCATCTGGGTGAACCTTTCGGTAGACCAACGTGGCGGAGCATAGCAACTGCAGTAGAACACTCCGTTTACCTTAGCAACTACGTACCCTTCTTCTGAGGTTGAGACAACCTCCTGAACCGGGAACTTGCTCGTCGTACATATGGCCGCCAAACTGGACCTATCCGCAACCCAGTTACCGTTTCCGGGAGGGATGCGGTAGGGATCCGATATGACGGCGATGTCCGACAATGACTCAGTGGCTGCTTGGTGTAGCAGCTGCTGAGCCGCGAAGCAATGGTTCAGGTTCAGTTGCGTCACCCTTACGCCCGTGGTTTCGCAGCCGGCTTACCGGCTGGGCACCTGGGGCCTCCCATAAAGTGTTTGGCGTCCCGTTTCCCGGAACATACCATGCACTTGGGAGACTCCACACAGTCCTTTGCTTTATGGCCTGCACCTCCACATCGCCTGCACAGCTGGCTCCTATCGGGCCCCTTGCAGGTCCAGGACTTATGTCCGCCCTCAAAGCACCGGAAGCAAATGTCTGGTTGCTGTAGTATGCCCAGAGGACATACAGACCAGCCGACCTTCAACTTGCCCTCTTTCAGGGCCAGGTTAGCGTCCGCCGACGGTAGTCGGAAGGTAGCTATCTGGGTCCCCGCCGGACCTTTGCGGAGGCGGATTGACTCCTTAGCCACCTCCACCCCGCACTTCGCTTTTAGGGCTTGTGCAATGTCGCACCCCTCAGTGATTTCGTCCAGGTTGACTGACCCACCATTGTGCACCGCAAAACGTAACAGCACTACAATTATGGGTTACTTCACTTATTGCACCGAGCAGAATAAATGTTTTTAGTAACATGTTCAACATTAAATCATTTCAATCGTATGAATAGGGTTACAATTGAGTTATAAAAAACACCACTGCCAATAAAAATTGCTCAGTTTCGTGATCGTAGTGTCGTCTTCGGCAAAGTTGTAGATAATATTTTTTTTCCGAAGAAAATACCCTGAAAAAAAATCTTTTCTCTCAAAAAATAGTTAGCAGAAAAACAGAAACTAATTAGACTGCTCTATTGGTGATTCGAACAATTTTTAAAGCTAAAACGTTTTCTTTGATTGGCATAGTGTCTTCTGCACAGTTGCAGATAACAATTTGGTCCTTCCAAATATAATAATTAAAAAAAAATCCAAAACATTTTAATTTGTTTTTTATTTCTCTACGATTGAACCAATTTCAGTGTTTAGGTATTTTATTGTATTTTTATAAAAAAAATTGGTATTAAAAAAATGAGTTTTTTAAATATTTTTTTTTTGTTTTTCTCTTCCTTTTTTTTTCAAACAAAAAATATTATAGTTATATTTTCGGAAAGACAATATTTGCCAAAGACATCATACCTATCAAAAAACCTTTTTAGCGGCTCTAAAAATATTTGTAATTACCAATACCTTTCCAAAATAGCATTTTTAAATAGCTCCCCAAAAATGAGACGTGCTTCAGGAAGTTAAACCAATAGCACAAAATTATATCTTTTGCCCATAGAAACAACTATGCAAATTTTCAGCCAAATTAAAAAGGGTCGAATCAATTGGGGACCCGTTCTTGTGGAATTGCTCTTTACAAAAAAATACAGTCACCTATCAGGGAAAGTTAAGTATGCGTTCATCATTTTTACAATAATAAATTAATCTATACTAAAAGGGGTTACTCTCATGTTAAGGAGAAAAAATCGAAATATATTTTTTATTTCTTTTATTTAAAAGGATACGGATGTTTTAGACTAGATTATTTTTCCTTTAAAAATCAGAATGGTCTGAGCAGTAAAAAAAGCAAAGCCTTGGTGCTACATTCCGATTCGGAACTCGACCTTCTGTTTATTATACACAGACTTCGCAGCCAACTGTTTCGTGTACGGGACAATTGCAGGGCTAGCACTACGATCCTACTGACACTAGCAGTCTCACCCGAGTCGAGACTCGAACCTACGACGACTGGTTTGTTAGGCCAGCATCGTACCTCGAGACCATCTGGGAGGTGTCTGGAGCAGTAGAACCGATTTAAAGGATGTCTGAGCAGTAGAACCGATTTAAAGTTAATGATGCAAAATCCTTCGTTCAGGTATAGCGTACAGGATTTTTCGTGTTTCTGACAAGTAGTTCTTTCTGTATCATGCTCATTGCGAGGAATGTCGAAAAAATTATATTTTGGTACATGAACTCCAGTGAGTCCAGTTATTAATATTTTCTTTTGAAAAAGAAAGGTAAGATCTCATTATTTAAAAGAAAACTCATTAACTTTTCAACTCTAAAAAAAGAAAAAATACTTTTGATCGCGAGCACACAAGTATATATAAACTCTTAAGAACTTTAAATTCAAATCCTTGTTTAGGCGTTTCTATTGAAAACAACAAAAAGTGCATCAGTTCTATAACATAGCCGAGGCGCAAAGCAGATGAATAAATGCAGGGTTTTTAAACCTGATTCGAACCAGTTTCAGTTTTTTTCATGATACACTTTAATTGATCTCAGTGTTTCTAGATTTCAATGGATTTACTTCTGATGACAGAGAAAGAATGATCCTGGTTCGAATCACGCTGAAGTTGGTTCACTGATCAAATCGAGCAAACAATTTTTTACTCTTGTAAAAATGCAATATTCTATCAATGACTCAACAAAATACTGCATAGCATACTAATTGAATAATAAGTTTGATAAAAATAAATTCTTTATCGAAAATATTTAGGCTATTTGACTGAAATATAAAAAATGCGGACCATGAGCATCGGTAGTTCGAAGTGGGGAGCTGCATAGCCGCAAGGCTACAAAGTCCGCTTTGTTAAGCGGATGCTTTATATCAATTACGAGCAGGATCTGTATGTGGCCGCAGCCAACAGGAAGCTGAGACCTATATCTGGTGTGCTTCAAGCTTCCCAATGCCGAACTTAAGTGAAACGAATCAGCACAAGGGCACCCGAAAAAAAAACATAAAAAAAACTTAAAAGTTGCTATAATTGTACATAGTTTATGTTTTTCATTGTGAATACATCAATTTTACATTAAATATCATTGTTCAGAACAATAAAAACACTGTGTTTGTCATTTTCATTCATTGTTATGCATCTTAACAGCAATTTTTTAGGCATTTTTCATAAATTTAGAAGTCACTGACAATGTCTTCCATAGTAAAATTATTGTCGATGGTAGAAAAGACGTTGAGACTACTGCAGCTGCTGGGACTATTGCGACTGTTGCTGGAACTGGTACCGACGATGAATTGTTGCCTCTAAGCAGCTCCGTGGAAACTCTTGGAACAACATTACAGCATGGTTCAACAATCAACTGGAAAGTTCAGAAAGCTCCAAAGGGATTGGTAGATTTGCCTCTGCGGGGATGCCAAGGTAAAAATTTAATGTTCCCGTTATGAGAACAGTTGCTTATGTTTTTACTTTATTTTACTTCTTAGATACGAACGATTCAGCGATTGCGACATCGATCGGGCAAACAAGCCAACACAATTGAAAAGCTGCGTACATACACATGTCTTGTGGTTAACAGGAAATGATTCCAATAAATAAACAAAAAGAATAAATCTTAATTTAATTCAATTTAATCTGTTTACGGTATTTTAGATGTGAAAATGATCAAAATAAACAAAAAGAGTAAAAACTCAATTTATTGTGAACTTTTGTTTAATGATTACAATACCCTTTCCGACAAGTCTAGCGTAGTAGTAAAGTTTATTTATTTTGCTCGTTTGGTTCAGCGTTTACCGGTTCGTTTGGTTGTTCTTGCTTCAGACTCTGCGCCACTCTATTATCCACTCTTGTCATACCTGTCCACTTCTGGGTTGTATATATAAAGTTATATGCGAATTAAGCGCTATTCCCACTGCTTCCGGGCAGTGTCCAAGCCGTGGTGCAAATGCAATAAAAAAACGAAAATATTTCACTGCCACATAGGGTAATCGTTCCATTATTCATCTCAGCACCTAGGTGCACCTATATTAATCTTATTTCTCTCATTTGTTCAATTTCCCGTCAAATTTCTGCAAATTTTGAAAGTAAATCTATTTGCTTCTCGATTTTGTCAAGTGGTTGAAAGTTTTACGTTGAAAATATGGTAAAATTTGACGATAAATTGATCAGAAAGGCGTGATGAGATTAATATAAGAGCGATTACCCTAGTAAAAACTTCGCAAGTTGCTGCCGTGCACTCTCCGGGAAGCAAAAAATATCGTCGGCAACGATATTTTTCATTCGCACGGCGACAACATGACACTGTCCCGGACATTTGTGACGTCACACCCTGCGAAGAACCCAATGCTCCGTCACGAGCCTTATAATTAAAGTTTAATTTTGTTCCTAGGAGGGCATAGCCTTCTGCTATGCTTTAGTCAGGCGAAACATTTGGTTCCCTTGACAGAGGACCGCGAACGTCTCTGTCAACACTCTATGTATCAACAGATTATGCCACAGGTGGCAAAGAACTTCGCGCAGCCTTCTGCTGTGCTACAGGCAAACAAACTCGAATAAAATAAACAAGTTTTGTGTTATAAACAAAACAGAAGTCGCCGGTTCAACGGTGTTGATGCTCTCGCATGCGTTCTATCGTACATGCGGTACTAGATTATAGGTTAAGAGATTAGTAAGGTAAACAGAGAGTGGAGAAAGTCTCTCTCTCTGAGTTACCGGTAGGGTATATTTAAGTAGTGATGTACGAAAATAAAGTCAGTTAGTCCACCGTTATCTTGTGTATTAATTCCGCGCCAAAGGCGCGTACAGGGATATCTAGTAGAAGAATTCCCTGGTAGGTTATAACCTGCACATCTGGTGACAGCGCGTGGTCTTTTCCGCGCCATTGAATCTTTTCTTTAATCGGACGTATCTCGGAAGTCAGACGCGGTCGTAAACTCGGTCGTAGTAATCACGCTAAGGGAGCAAAAAGAAAAAGTAGTGGTTTAAATATCTGTGGTTCAGTGAAAAATGAAATAGTTTTTCGGAGTTTTAATCCAAGTAGTGCTCGCGGAGGAAAAAGAGTGTGTTATTTAAAGAAAAAAAAAAAAGGAAAAAAAAAAAGAGAACTGAAGAAAAAGTACTTAACGATTTATCGAGGTCAGCAGCTTGGAAAGTAGTGCTGCTAGTGAAAGAGAAAAAAAAAAGAGAAACGAAAATCGAGAAAAGACGTTGACAAAAAGTGTTCTCTTTTCTCGCTTTTTGCATGGAAGTGAACTGAGTTGGTGGCAAACCCAAGCGAGTGACATTCGTATGCGGGGAAAAGGTGCTGTGTTTTGCTGCTGAAGACGACTTGTAAAGTGCGATCGTTTTTTTCATGTAAGTGTCAGTTTCGACGTTGGCAGATATTCGATATAGTGAATTGTCGTATTAAGAAGGTGCCGAAGTTACGTAGTGGAAATTGAAGTCAACAACGATGACCGGCCCTGTGTCAAGGATACTCGGGTGAGTGAGTCATTTCCTTTTTTATTATGCGGCATATTGCAAAAGCAGAATAGGTGTTAGACGGTTATGACCATAAATGTCAAGATTAAAAGAGCTTAAGGATTATGTCTACCAGGAGTACCATAATCTGAGCAATAACATAAACAGGCCGAGAACGCGGGCGGCAGTCGCTAATAGAAGAAAATTATTAAGCGACGCCTTAAACGACTTTTCGGAAATTTTAAAAGAGTATGAAAATTCGAATTTAACGCCAGAACATTGGAATAGATTAACAGATCAGTACACACTCGTTCAATCGAAAGTGTGTCTGGCATTGAAAATCTTAAATAACTCGGCGATTGTTCCTGAGCCAAACAGAAATAGAAGATTATCAGAAAATTGTCTTGAGTTTGAGACATCAGATCTTGCAGAAGATCAGTTGGCGAACTTAGAGCGATCGGTGATTTTTGAAGATCCCCCGCTTTCATCGACCCTTGTAGAAACTCAGGAATCAAGGGGTGAGAAGCACACAGTGAATTAACATCTATTGAATCTTTTTTTTTAAACTGATAGAACAAAAAATTACCAAATATAAAACCATTTAGGAGCTATTGACGATAGAAGAGAACGACGGAGAGATACACATTAGGAGACATAAATGACCTTGGAGACTACATTAGGCGAACTACAATCGTAACAATTCTTCAGTGGTTCGTAATAATAACGATTTACAGGTTATCACATCTACTTGGGTCGAGAGGCCAATTTGTATAAACAATCAATTCGCGCCGCTGCTGCGCGGTTGATTTTATTTCTGAAACGGCAAGCAATAAAACTCTCGGCACGACAAGTGCACGCAAGCGATTTTCGTTCATTTGCCCAACAAAATAATTAAAGTGGCAGAGCGGGAAGCAAACGGACGGTAACACCGCTAACAAATCGAATTTGAGAACGCAAACAGATACTCGCAGAGTTGCGCACATGGAAATCACCTTAATTATTTTAAGAGAGAATTTTAGCACACGGGTGGCTACGTTATCGTTAGCAAATATAAAAAGGGTAAAGTCGCATTTCATTAATGTCCAATAAAGAGCGTGAGAGCGGTAACTACGAATTGCGCGCTCACACGTTGCATACAAAAGTTAGTCAGTTGTACTAATTGTCGGGTACGCTGTCTCTGTTTATGAATTTTGCAGTGTTATTGCGATCAGCTGTGCCAGCCACGGCCAAGGTCGTATTTTGTAAGCATCAATTTTAATGGCCAATGGTAAGAACGTTTTGCTACCATACATGGCTTATCAGTAGCGGTGAATTGCTAAGACGGTAAAAAAAATGGATACATCTATAAGCGCAACGCGCGCAGCGATGGTGACATATCCACCGGAAGAGTAAATAGTAACCGACGGCAGAGATATATAATGTTGGAAGTTTACGTTAAAATATTATTTCATGAATAAGGAATGGCACCTTACGCCATCTAATGTAAACATTTACAATCTTTGATTAATTTAATTACACTAAATAGAAATGATTTTTTTTTAAATAATCATTTAATTACTATGAAAACCTAAAGTTATTTATTTAATTAATGAAGATAAACGTTGAACCGTTGACACTAAATGGTTCGAAACTTGGTGTTCAGATTTTTTGATGGCGCGACGAAGAAATTAGAGTCGGTCACGCTACGTTATCACATCTGGTCAACAGAATCGTTAGTGATACCTAGAAAAAAAAGAAGAAGGCTACATAAGCCTTATATAGTCTTATAGTATTTAGTCCGCAGTACCTTTTATTGTTTTTATGAAATATATATAAAATTTTATATTTATAATGGAGTACACGTTCCCAAAAGCAGATGCCATGCAGTGCATCCCAGAATTTGATGGATCGCTAGACGAACTAGAAGCGTTCGTTTATCATATCGAGCATTTTGCTCGGGAGATACCAGAAGGAGTATCACACGCTCCACTGGTTTACATTGTTCTATTAAAACTAAAAGGCAGAGCTGCTGCCGCAATACATCGAATTAACGCAAACGCTTGGCCACAGGTTAAGCAGAATTTATTAATGGAATTTGGGGATATTATACGCATCGAGGCAGTTATAAATCAAGTAGAAACATTGAAACAGGAAGCGAATGAGACCTTTCCTGATTATGAAAAGAGGACATTGAAAATTAAGGAGCAAATCGACTCCTACGAAACTAATTGTACGAAGTCATGCATGATAGTTAGTCTTCGATTACATTTTATGGCGGGTTTGTGTGACACCGCATTGAAAGAAGCTGCTCAAGGTAAACGAGCATTTAAGTTAGAAGAGCTGCTAGACGACTTAGAGGATTACTACCATGAGCGTAATCATATCTCGGAAATATAAAATAGAATTCAGGGCCTAGAATTGGTCGAAAGACAGCGCGATGCACTTAGACAATTTAATAGTAGCAGAAATATTTTTACAATTAATCACAAAGACGCTAATTGTAGCAACAGCCGCCTGGGAAGAAATGAATATTATAATCACAAAAATAGGGATAGAATAATCTACAAGCAAAACATTTATGACAATATATGTAGATCTAGCGACGGTAATCGATACAATTACAGTTATCGCACCGCACGTTCATGTCGGCGGAGTCAAAGGGGCTACGCCACTGGTTGGAAATATAATTATTACGGTCAAAATGGACCAACTGATAGGAGGTACAGGAATTCGTATACCCGGATGCCTCAGAAAATGCTTATGGTAGCCAACATTAATGAAAGAAGTAATAATTCGCAAAAAGAAGGTATTTTGGATCCTGTTGCACAGGAATATTTTAACGAGGATTTAGCAGAAATTTGCGAAGATGTTGACTGGCGGAGATGTACCGATGAGCCCAGCAATATAGAAATAGCCGATTGGAGGACCGCATGCAATCACATAAGAGACAACAGTGCTTGTGTGGCTAAGCGAGTATATTACGATGTCAGAGGGCACTTAATGTTAACCCTACTGGCTAAGCAGAATGTCAAATTTACGTTGAACCTGATCTTAGATACAGGTGCATGTGCGAATATAATTAATGCACGCATTGTGAATCTTTTGAATGTACCGGTAAATACACAGGACGTAACCACTTTTGGAGGTATCGGCCAAGACATTGTGCGTACCTCAGGTACAATTTTGTTGGATTTAATAGTCGGAGACTTTTTGATCCCGACGCAATTTCATATATTAGAAAATTTGCCAAGCGACGGATTAATCGGAGCAGAATTCTTAAAGAAGCATACGCTTCAAATAGGAAATAATTTTGATTACATAGTGTTCAAAAAACACGGAAACAGAAGTCCGGACGACTTGAGTCCGTGGAGTATGCCTAAAGACGAAGTCCTTAGTCGACATGTTTATGTGGCAGCCAGAAATAGAGTTATGGTGCAGAACGAGTTGCGAGTTACTAGCAACACAGCCCGCAATGAGGCTGACGTAGACAAAAACGAAATAAATAGAGAGCACCAAACATATCGAAATGAAGAGCCGAAGAACAATTTTCTTGACTCGAAGAATACTATAATGACCGAGTTAGATCTTAACTCTAGGCTAGATTATGACCTATTAGAACATAAACTAACACCAGAGTCAAAAGGAAATGCAAGAATTGAAAAACTACGGCAAGTGCTGAATTTGGCGCACTTGCCTGATAGAGAATTCAGGACAGTGAAGAATATAGTTGAAAGCTATGCAGATATTTTCTTTTTCGAAGGCGACAGGTTAACCACTACTGACGCCGCCGTACACACGATAGAAACTTCATCGGAGGTGCCTATCAATAAGCGGCAATATAGATTTCCGGAGGCCACGAAACGGCACATTAATAAGGAAATCGATGAAATGAGGGCGCAGGGTATTATTAGACCCAGCACTAGTCCCTGGAATGCACCGGTGTTATGTGTACCAAAGAAACCGGATGCTGACGGAAATAAAAGATACAGAATTGTGGTAGACTTTAGATCATTGAACGAAGTTACCAAGCCATTTGTATACCCAATACCTCTTATAAATGAGATATTGGATAATGTTGGAGGAGCAAAATTTTTCTCCTCAATTGATTTAAAATCGGGGTTCTATCAAGTCCCGATAGACCGCCGAGATGCGGCTAAGACGGCGTTTTCCACTCCCAAAGGCCACTTCGAATTTACACGGATGCCGATGGGGTTAAAGAACAGCCCCTCAACATTCCAAAAACTTATGAATACTGTTCTCTTTGAGATAGGGGACGTGAAAGCTTTTGTCTACCTCGATGACATTATAGTTTTCGGTGACACTATCACCGACCATAATGATAACTTGCGAAAAGTATTACAAGCTTTGCGCAAACATAACTTAAAAATAGAACCAGCAAAGTGTCAGTTTTTGAAAAAGGAACTGGAGTATTTGGGTCATGTCGTTAATGAAGAAGGCATAAAACCCACCAATGCAAATATTAAGGCCATTCAAAGCCTTAAGCCACCCACAAACGTAAAAGGTATAAGGTCATTTCTGGGAACAGTAAATTTTTACGGGAAGTTTATCCCCAACATCGCGGGGAAGCGCAAGCCGCTGAATGATTTGTTGAAGAAAGACGCTAAATTTGTGTGGGGAAAAGAATGTCAGGAAGCGTTCGAATTCCTTAGAAACGCGCTGATTACAGAGCCAGTTTTAGTCCGGCCAGATTATCAAGACACTTTCGTTATTACGACAGACGCTAGCAATTATGCTATTGGAGCCGTCCTGTCGAATGAAAAATCCATGCACCGGCCGATCGCGTTCGCGAGTCGTGCACTTGTAGGTGCAGAGACCAGATATCATATCATAGAAAAGGAACTATTGGCTATTGTATGGGCCATAGAATACTTCAAACATTACATTTTTGGTCAAAGGTTTATCGTTTACACAGACCACAGACCACTTATAGCGATTTGGAGGCTCAAAGAGACATCTCCAACGCTGACAAGACTGAGACTAAAGTTGCAGGGTTTGGAATGCAGCATCAGGTATAAACAGGGTAGCGAAAATATAGTCGCCGATTTTTTGTCACGTTTATCAGATGGGACGTGTCAGGGGCAGGAAAGTTCACCCCACAGGCAGATAGCCATGATTACGCGCCAGCAGAAACGCCTGCTAGAGCAGCAGAAGAACGCTTCGGATGATTTGAACGGCACAATACAAGATTTGAGTGCCATAGACATTGCGGACATCGCTGAGGACGAGGATGAGCAACAACTCGTCAACATTTCATATGATGACTTTTCACAGGCATTATCAAATGACCTGATACCAAGTGAGACGGTGGAAGTCTCGAAGAGAATATTGGACGAGAGGAATATCGAAGCCCGTCTTGTCATTTTGAACAGTCGGACGGCGTACAGAGAACTTCAGACACTGTATCAGCTGTCACAAGGATTGAAAGACTACGTAGAGGATGGTGTACTCAAATTTAAAGACAAGAAGGTGGGCGGTTTCATAGTAGACGGCAGCGAAAGTTCATTAATCGATTGCCGGAAATTTTTTTCACAATTTTTAGATAGCTTCAATAAGAGCCCCACGGCAGTAAAGGCAGCCGGGGTCATTCACCTAATATCATTCAGAAAAATCAAGCAACAGGAAGTTCTGCATATGATTCAGTTCCTAGCGGGTAAGCTAGAAAAACAAATAGTATTATATAATGCTAATAGCGAGCGTACAGTAATTGCGCCAGATCAAGTGGAAACAATTTTAAAGGAATTTCACGATGCACCCTTAGGAGGGCACGTAGGAGCGCGACGAATGCGCCAAAGAATTGGCACACTTTTTACGTGGGCTACGATGAAACGGGATATCGAGAACTACGTTCGGCAGTGTGATTCCTGCCAAAAGAACAAAATTGGAAGATCAAACAAGATACCGATGCAGATCACCACAACCGCATCGGAGCCATTTGAAAAATTATACATGGATATAGTAGTATTACCCGAATCCGACTTAGGAAATCGTGATGGTCTGGTCATGCAGGACGACCTAACTAGATATTTAACTGTCGCACCTATGGAAAACCAAGAAAGCCAGACGGTAGCGAGGACTTTTGTAGAGAATTATATTTGCAAATTTGGCGTACCGTTGGAGTTAGTTACAGATAACGGTGCGAATTTTGTAAGCACACTCATGAAAGATGTGTGCAAAATTTTGAAAATTAAGAAAATAACGACGAGTCCGTACCACCCACAAGCAAATTTGGTGGAAAGATCTAATCGGGAGTTAAAAACTTACCTAAGGCAATTTATTGGCGGAAAACCGCACACGTGGGATAACTTACTCCCATTTTTTACGTTTCAGTATAATACTTCAGTAAACTCATCAACGGGGTACACCCCTTTCGAATTGTTGTATGGACGTACAGCACGCATCCCCACCTCCATTTACAAGCGGAATGGAGTGGACAATTTGACATATGAAACATATACACAAGAGATGAAAAAAATATTTTTTGACCTCCACGCGAACGCGAAGGCCAACCTAAAGGATTCAAAAGAAAAGCGCAAGCAAGTTTATGACAGAAAGGCAAATGAATGGCAGCCCATGTATGGCGATTTAGTTTTAGTGAAATCAGTCCCGACAGGATCAGGTCAAAAGCTCCAGAATATGTGGAGAGGACCTTATGAAGTAGTGGAATTCCCAAGTGAAATGACCACGGTAATCAAAAACGGAAACCGTTTAGAAAAAGTTCATAATAACCGGCTTAAGCGTTATTATGACTGAATATATGAACTTAAACTATGCTTTCAAGGTTAACGGACAGAATATATTTAATGAAATACGATATTGGATGGCATGAGTTATAATAGCAAGCACCTAAAACTGTATGAAAAAGTAAGGTAAAAGTAAAATAAAGGCGTGAAGAAATGGAATAAGTCGCCGAAAAAGATATACAGCCTTTGATGATATTAGTCAAATGGCATGACACAGTTGAAAAAATTCAAATACGAATGAAGGCGTGAGGGAGGAGGAACCCCGCCGATAAAGGTTAAATAAACAAAAAAACTTGGGGAATTCAAATTACTAGAATGATCTGGATGGTTGTAATGGATAAAAAGAGTTGAAAGAATTTAGAACAGCATTTGTTTTCTTTTGTAAAATGCAAATGTTAACATGGGAAAGAAATTATAGTGGACAAAAGAATGAAAACGAGGTTTGATAGCTATTGGCTTAATAGGAAAACGAAGAAGAAAATCGATGGATGCTGTATTGGGACATTTTTTTGCGATGGAGACAACAATAGAACTAGGAAAGACATTTGAAAAGAGGGCTGAACTTTCCAGACGTAAAGACTACTGACTTGAAGGGATTCGAACTATTCTTTCATTAGTTAAGGTTGTGTGAGTGTATACATCGGAAGTAATTAACCCGGAATGGTTGAGGTGAATGCTGACTGAAAGAGTAAACAAGGGAGTAATTAACCCAGAATGAGTGAGTGTGCGAGATTTTCCTTTTATTTCCTAACCTTCTTACCTTTCAGGAATCACTAGAGCGGGCGGTCGCACCTTCGGATGGAAGGGGGAGAGGAAATATGCAGACTACTGCATACCAGGAGAAGTGTAAGTAGTGTAAGTATGACAGTAGCAAGAGACAAATCGAAAATTAAATAATTACAGATTCAAAAAGAGATGCAAAAAAATTAAAGAATAAAGCAGATGAGAAAGTGACGGGTCATTTTAGGTGCAAATAGAAGATGATATGAGGTGTTAAGAACACGCCAGTTATTAGATGAACATTGTAAACGAAGACAGAAGAAAACGCTAAATATTTAATCAACGCGGTTTGTACAATGAAAAGAGTTATTTATGAATCAGACAGGAAATACTTGACAAAGGAAAAGAAAAGATTGAACCAATGCGGTTTGTTCGATGAAAACATGATGAAACAAAAATAGAGAAATGAAAAAATAATACATTGTGCGGAAACAGATTTATTTTATTGTAAACTGTTATAAGAAGAAGGAGGAAAATATTTGGAAAGAACGCAAAATGAAGAAAATATGTAACCAAAGCAACGAATTGATGCTATTTTTTTTAAATTGAAGAAAGTTATTTGAACTCTTTTTGATGAAAAACAAAAGCGTTAATAATGGGCCACAAGACAAGTTAAACTGATATTTTAAAGCGGAAAGTAAAAGCCTAATACAGATAAATGGATAAATATGTGTCGAAATGATTTCAAATATAAAAAAAAAAAAACATCAAATAACAAAGTTAGAGAGTGCATAATGGAAAAGAAGTAATCAATGCACAATTGAATGTTATATTTGTAAAATCAGATGAATCAAATACTGAAATACTAAATCAAATCTAATACAAATGATGTACAACTTAGTAGGGGGAAAAACCGAATTATGTCATCCGAACAAGAAGAGAGATACGGGCCTAGATTGTAAGTAGAAGCCTAGAGTAGATAATAGAATGTAGAATGTGTAGAATGAAGCCCGTACGCGAGTGAACAGTAATTTTAAACAGCAAGTGGAAAAAGTAACGAAACCAAAAAAAGAATTGATAAAAGAATGGCAAAAAAAAATATATGCACCACTTGCTAAGTAGGGCAGCTAGCATCTAAGAATTGACAATGAGACGAGTTCCCGATCCTCGAAGACGACCGAGGTGATTACAACGGATGCTGAGATGGGGGCATACCATAATGCACAGTATGACGCGAAAAGGGAAGCAGACGGTTGTGAGGGGAGTTGAACGGCGGGTGTCTATGGTCGAGATGGAGGTAAAGCCAAACGATATTACCAAGAGGAGACGAGCAGTATCCAGTTTTTGAAGAGGCCAGATGTGCAACAGAATTCAATCAATGCGGCTCATGGTCGAGCCAGAATCGAGACTTCAGCGCGAAGAAGAATACAGCAAACTACACAGCAAAGGGCGTAATAATTTGTTTCAAATATATATTACTCATTGAGAGTTATTGACTTCTACAAATGAGGATTCGAGGTCAAAGCCAAACAAGCAAAATGACGCTATAAAATTTTGCTCGTGTTTAATCAACTATGGTCTTTACGCACTACGCTTTGAAAATGTGCACACATGCTAGCAGGTAATTGGACACCCCGCGCAGACAGTTAAAGATGATAAACCAAGTGACTGCATTATGCAACAGAGCCAGTGGCAATCGCAAATCTTTTCGCCACACGGCGCATAACAATACTATAAGCCAAACAAAAACACAGCCGATCTATGCCAAAGGGGCACGGCTAACCCAACATTGAAGTTCAACAACACACTCTGAACAATCGGAAAACAACCAGCTGAACTGCAGCCTTAAATTAAAGTGCAATGATAACCATTGAACCATTGCAAATAACCCGATGAAGACTTAAAGATGAGTTCGCGAGGATGACATCACAAACAACCGATGAGAACCTCTACTGCCAGACGCACCCTTCCGTTTCAAACCCCCTGTAACCCGGCGCTTGAACACGACAGCTAAACAGCAGATATCTTCACGACGCAGCGCATCAGGCGAGCAAGCAATTGTTAATTCTAAATAAGGAAAATGTCATGTATGATAATGTTAACTAATGTAAACTGCCAGAAAAAAAAACATATTATAAAAAAACAACGGTGTATATAGTTGCATAAAAACTAGAATAATTGTAATAAAAAAATAATTGTAGAGAAAAACACACCTATCGGCCATCAGAACAGACCATGTGACCATTATCTCTTCTAGATAATGGCCAACTAGGCGGGGTGGCAGATGTGACGTCACACCCTGCGAAGAACCCAATGCTCCGTCACGAGCCTTATAATTAAAGTTTAATTTTGTTCCTAGGAGGGCATAGCCTTCTGCTATGCTTTAGTCAGGCGAAACATTTGGTTCCCTTGACAGAGGACCGCGAACGTCTCTGTCAACACTCTATGTATCAACAGATTATGCCACAGGTGGCAAAGAACTTCGCGCAGCCTTCTGCTGTGCTACAGGCAAACAAACTCGAATAAAATAAACAAGTTTTGTGTTATAAACAAAACAGAAGTCGCCGGTTCAACGGTGTTGATGCTCTCGCATGCGTTCTATCGTACATGCGGTACTAGATTATAGGTTAAGAGATTAGTAAGGTAAACAGAGAGTGGAGAAAGTCTCTCTCTCTGAGTTACCGGTAGGGTATATTTAAGTAGTGATGTACGAAAATAAAGTCAGTTAGTCCACCGTTATCTTGTGTATTAATTCCGCGCCAAAGGCGCGTACAGGGATATCTAGTAGAAAAATTCCCTGGTAGGTTATAACCTACACACATTACACGGCGGTTTGGTGTGAACAAGATCGAAATAGCGCTGTATTAAAAATTAGAGGCATTTCATCACTTCGGCTGTCGCACCTGGATATGCGAATGACCTACACAAGTCTATTTATTCATGAACCTGCGACGTTGTAATATTGATACACACTTTTTATTAAATATAATAATTGATTCGATATTATTTACTAGTTGAACCCTTCCGGCGATGCTCGGGATAGATTTGAAATTAACCGTTATGTGCTCGACAAAAAACACCCTTAAATGCCCGACGGGTACCCGGGTATCCATAAATTGAAATTCTTGTAACTTTCACAATTTTCATCTGATTTCAATAGTTTTAGTACTCAAAGATTCAGCAACTCTACCAACTCCATTGGAATCAGTGTCAGCGGTGCTCCGAAAAGAAATTCTCATTCTCGGAAATCCGTGTTTTTTTTCGGTAATATGTTTTGAAACTGAGGAATTTTATGAATATTTGATAATATTATTGGAATAATTACAATTGATGCCTCACGTTCCGGATATACCCATCTTGGCTGGCATTCGGCCATTTTTTAATCTTTTACAGAAACCGGAGGTCGCCATTTTGATACTCTAAATGGCCGCTGAGGTCGTTTTCAGGTCTCCGGACATCATTTCGATTCCGACAGTACTCATATAGGGTGGTATTTAGTCAATTATGGCTGTTTTCCAGAAACCGGAAGTCACCGTCTCGGTTTTCTAAATTGCGTCTGGAGTTGATTTCCGGTCTATAGGCACCATCCCGATTTCGGAATTATCTATATTCGATCGTATTCGGTCAATTTGTTTCTCTTCCAGATAGCGGAAGTGGCCTTTTTGGAATGCAAAATGGCGTCGGGGTTCGTTTGACAGTCTCTAGATATAATACCGGTTTTGAAAATATTCATAATGGATAGTATGTGACATTGTGTTATCGAATTGTTTTGTATGTCCACTAGAAGCCCCGGTGGAATCTGTTCCGTAAGGGCCATTTCGAAGGCATATCACTATAACACCATAAAAATGGCCTATGGAAGTAGTTTTATAAACTTCGGACCAACAGTTGTGAGATTCTGCTCGAAAATTCATGAAATTCTTCAGTTTTGCAACATATCTCCGAAAACCCAGATTTTCGGCAATGAGAAAATTCTTTCGAGGCACCGCTGAATCTGATTTCAATGCAGAGAAGTAACTTAATCTTTTGATGCTAAAAGTGTCGAAATCGGAAGATAATTGTCGATGTTACAAGAATTACAATCTATGGGTACGCGGGTACCCCGTTAGGCATATTGTTATTACATAAAAATTAATGTTATCAAAAGTTCCCTTTTAATGAGCTTTGATTGCAGTGAACTATGAAATTCCGTTTTATGAAACTTTAAAAGGTACCCGGGTACTCCGTCAAGCACATAACGGTTATACGAATCATTTTTTTTTATATTTCTTTGCCGCACTTCACTTCAGAAATATTACGTTTCACCTCTGATACTCCAATCGTCATTTTAAATACAAAATCTATTGGGCTGTTGTGAATAATTTCTGGCCTCTGGGCATCATCCTGTTTCTGAAAACACTAAGATTGGATGGTATTTGACTACCTTGGGCTGTTCGCCAAAAACCGGAAATTACCATCACAAAATTAAATATGGCAGCTGGAGTTGATATAAGATGACCATTTAGGGTTGTTTTTTTTTTTTTTTATTTTTAAGTTTAGGTCTAACAATCTGCAAGATCAATCACGATTGTTACAATGTTTGTAGTTACGTATTTGATGAAAATAGCTTCGTGTCTGAGATTGGCGGCACACATATATTTGTCATATATTATACCGTTCCAGCAGAAAATTAAAAAAAAGTTTTGCGTACGACATTAGATTTTTTTCCTTATGCACAATGCGCATAATGTCGCATCTAGTGCACCGTTTAGCGTAAAAAACCGCATAAGTTCGAAACGCGGAAAAATAAGATCGGTGCTTAGAATATGGATATTTATAAACATCACTTCGCGTGCACATTTGAATCAACGGTTTAATGTGATTAAAATTTATCAATTTTGGGGCTACTAACTTTCATGATTTTACATGTCTTCGTAATTTTATTAATAATATCTCATTTTTATTTATCAGATTGAGTTATTTGCAATATATTTCCATATTTTCTTCATTTGTCATATATCCTCAAATTTCATTGCTAAGCATTACCGAACATTTTAATGTAACAAATCACTTTATGTCATTGCTTTGAAATTCGAGTTAGAGGCGAATCACGCAATAAATTTCATCATTATGAATGTTTTATGTAGTGAATAATATCTCAATTTTTAGTTATCAGGTACCTGTTGTTTCTCCTAAAATGTCTCTTCTAAACATCATCAAACATTTTTTTTGAAAAAAAAAAAACATATCATCGCTTTTAATTTTGATTTAGATGAAGTTTGAGCATTAAAAGTCATTATTCACAAAACTGCTTGAAATATGCGTGAAACATATTTCTCCTCAAATATTTTTCCGAACATTTTAATGTAGAAAAAAAGAACTACGATTTAAAGAAAAAATGGAGCATAAAAAGACATGATTTTGCATTATAAACTCAGTTTTTAGTAAAGAAAAAAACCATAACTTTCCCACACATGTCTATCCGAAACAATAACAAACATTTTATTATAGAAAAAAAAAACACAAATCATCGCTTCAGACTTTGATTTAGATCAAGCATGAAAAGTCACGGTTTTTCATGTTTTTCGAAGTCTTGTGAATTATATCTTTAGTAATCAAATACCTATAATTTCTCCTCGAATGCCTCGTCTGAATATCAACCACATGCCATCGCTTTGAATTTCGAATTATATGGTGAACGTTGAAGGTTGAACGAAAAAAAGTCAGGTTTTATTCATGTTTAATGTTATGTGAATGATATCACAATTTTTATCATTTAGATGAAGAAAAAAATCACAGTAGGGTTGTGTGCAAAGCCACGACCGCGAGGTTGAAGTAGAATACTTTTACACAGCTCTACTTACGGCTGCACATTAACCTACGGCCGGGCGAAACGGTTCACGCCGCTTTTCGCGTTTAGCCTGGCAGAGGCCTAATGTGCACGGCCAACACAATAGAAAGGTGTTTTCACATTGAAATTAGACACGGCTTTACTGGAGTAAGTGTTGGCAAATGCATCTACCGCTAATACCGCCGCTATCGTACGAAAGCGCTTCGTTTCATGTGGGGAATAATATCAACAACGAAAAATAACGCGCGTCTAAGCACACCCGAACTGTTTCGCCATGCCGCTTCCATTTACTTCCTCATAACATCCGCCTCATGGAAGTACCGGCTGCACCTACCGCTGAGGCTGTTACCATACTGCTACTGGAACCCAAAACTATTAACTCTTCAAATTAAGTGTTTTATTTGTCCACAAAAGAACAATTGTTCAATTCCATATCAGATATAATGCAATCGCAGCTCTGTAATATTACCGACAGTAATATTCTTCTGAACAAAATGATCCAACTTTTCCATTAGAGGAAGTGCCGG
Organism: Wyeomyia smithii; assembly: GCF_029784165.1. Taxonomy (NCBI): domain Eukaryota; kingdom Metazoa; phylum Arthropoda; class Insecta; order Diptera; family Culicidae; genus Wyeomyia; species Wyeomyia smithii. The sequence goes on from NC_073696.1 coordinate 158,966,022, forward strand.
CTGATGTACGGCAAAAATCTCGCCCGATCGCTCGCGTTGGCGTTCGTTCTCAGGCAGAGGCCTGAGACGTGGTGACCGACCACAGGGCAAGTGATTTGTTTAATTTGAAGGCAGCCACAGGCGCAACCCGCTGATATATTCTGTTACCGCTGAGTGCTGATATCTGCTGCTGCTGCTGTCAACGTTGTGGACGGTCCATCCAGCTCACCTTCCGACTGATGAATGTAGCTAGTTATCCCAGAAACACTCTTTTATAGCTGAAGGGTGCTACGAAATAGGCCACGCCCTATCAGTTCAGTTGTTCCATTCCCTAATGTTCTTCAGACAAATTATTCCACAATTCGCATTTGATTTTTGTATCCAGCGAATAAACACCGATGGTGCTCTCACACACGCAACGGTTTTAACCCGTATCTTATTGCGGTTTGTAACATCAAGCGATTTCGTTTGCTTGCTGTTGCGTGTTGCATCATGTTGCAGCTTGGCAACTGGGAGACGACGAAATTCTGTTACTGCTGATTGATTAAATCGACTTCATATTAGCTCTGCATAGTCGAACTAACTGCTTTTGTGAATGCGTTCTAACAGGGCAGTTTATTATTCAATATCGGTTATGCTGATCGCAGCCTTTGCACTGCCCCTACAGTGGGGGGTTTACTAAATAAAGTAAAAATTAGACAACTACAACAGAATTTGATTGCATCCCGCACAGAATGTCTGCTTGTGTTGATGCCAGAAAATTATTAACCTTCAATTATTTTTTTTTTATTTGCCTTGAAAAAAAGCATTTTGCGGTTCAAAATCGGTTACCGATTACAACTTTTGAGCTGCCCTAACACTGGGGGAATAAAGATACACGGACAACATGCACTGTGGAAGCTATTTCACATTCAGTAAATTAGACGGGTGCGACAAATTTAAATTGCTAGGATGCAACACAGAATGCTTGCTTGCGTTGACAAAAATTATTAACTTTCAATGACTTGTTTATTTGCCTTCAAAAAGGGATTTTGATGTTCAAAATTGGATTTCCTGATGGCAATCTTCATGCTGCCCTAACACAGGGGGAATAATGGCTGCCTGGCGACACACGCTGAGAAAAACCGCGCTGCTCCTGAGACGTGGTGACCAACCACAGGGCTAGTGCTGCTGCTAAGGAAGGACGACTGCTGTTGTCGCTGTCTAGAACTATTATGAGCGGCTCCGGCTGAAACAGGCTCTTATATAGGCCAAATAGCATGTTTTCAATTGCAAGGTATATGATCCTGTCGACCGTGCTTGGGAAGCAAGCATATAACGACCAATCAGAGGTCGAATTTTTCGTTTTGACAAGGCTTGACTATTTTCAATAGTACAATAGTGTGAATAATAAAATTACAATTTTCTTATATTGGGAAGAATCTTAGAAAATTTTCCAATCTATTGCTGCAAGAACGAAGGAAATCCATCGATTACTAACCGATTTATTAGCATTTGAAATTGGACATATTTTTCACGTTTTTAGGTTTTATTTTTTTTTTATTTTTTTTTTTAAAGGGGGGATTTGTTAGTAGCTTAAGTATTTATGATAAATATTAGTAAATAATGAGTATGTGTGTCCAATCACAAAAGGGTGACTTCTCAACACTGTTAGAAATTTGTAATTTTAATTGTTAGGATTTGTTTGCTTTCGCAATTAGGACTTATCATTCGTAGGGATTTAAACCTACTTGTCAGAAAAGGGGAAGTAAACTTACAACTAACTTAATTGCTAACTTATTGGCTATAAAGAGAGCTTATCGTAGCAATTGAGGATTGCAACGATTTTTGTCGAAAATTGTTAATAATTTTATTTGACATAGCTTCTAATGGTTCAACACCAGTAAGTCTATGTAATTCGAGTGTACCAAACCAAGGAGGACGCTTCAAAATCATTTTCAGAATTTTATTCTGAATCCTTTGAAGCGTTTTCTTCCTTGTTGAACAGCAACTTGACCAGATCGGTACAGCATAAAGCATTGCTGGTCTAAAAATTTGTTTGTAAATCAAAAGTTTGTTCTTTAAACAAAGTTTAGAATTCCTGTTAATGAGAGGATATAAACATCTCGTATATTTGATGCACTTGGCTTGTATACTCTCAATGTGCTCTTTGAAAATAAGTTTTTTATCATAAATTAGTCCCAAGTACTTAACCTTGTCAGACCAACTTAAAATAACCCCATTCATCTTGACAACGTGATTATTGTTTGGCTTGAGGGAAGAAGCCCTAGGCTTATGCGGAAAAATTATCATTTGAGATTTAGAAGCATTGGGAGAGATTTTCCACTTTTGCAAGTAGGAAGAAAAAATATCTAAACTTTTCTGCAATCGACTGCATATGACACGAAGACTTTTTCCTTTTACGGAAATGCTTGTGTCATCGCAGAACAATGACTTTGTGCATCCTGGAGGCAAATCAGGAAGATCTGAAGTGAATATGTTGTACAGGACTGGACCCAAGACTGAACCTTGAGGTACACCTGCTCTGACAGGAAATCTATCAGATTTTGAATTCTGATAGACAACCTGCAGAGTTCGATCAGTAAGATAATTTTTTAAAATTTTGATTAGGAAAATTGGAAAATTAAAAGTTTGCAATTTCGCAATCAAACCTTTATGCCAAACACTGTCGAATGCTTTTTCTATGTCTAAAAGAGCAGCTCCAGTGGAATAACCTTCAGATTTGTTAGCTCGTATCATATTAGTAACTCTGAGCAATTGATGAGTTGTGGAATGCCCATGGCGAAATCCAAACTGTTCATTTGCAAAAATTGAATTTTCGTTGATGTGTGACATCATTCTGTTAAGAATAATTCTCTCAAACAGTTTACTTATTGAAGAAAGCAAACTGATTGGTCGATAACTTGAAACTTCAGCTGGGTTCTTATCCGGTCGTTTTTTAGGTTTTAGATTTTCATTTCACATCCCTATGTAGCCGAACTTCCTGAGAGAAGTATTCTACTTCAAAAAATCACAATTTTTATTATCACAAAACCGTAACTGTTTCACAAATATATTGCCTCGACCTCTACCAATATTTCCTTGCGATAAAACATACATGCCACTGCTTACTTTCTTGATAAGGACGATTTAAAATCATGGTGCTTATTGTGTACCTTAGAAACGGCGGGAATAGTATCAATAAGCTCGGCGTTACGAAATTTCATTTTTATATAGTAGATAAAAATAATTAATCATGCGCCATCCTATAAATGAAGTGATCTAATCCAATACTGCGCTATCAAAATAATCGAAACAAAGCAACCTGCACATCGTCGTTGTTGCGTCGCACCCCAGTAGGTATAATTCGCACAGCTCCGCCGCCACGTTTTACATTATGTGAATGATATCACAGTTTTCATTCTTAAGAAACCCTACATGTTTCACAAATATAATCTTCAAACTCTACGAATATTTTCATGTAACAAAACGTACATGTAACAGCTTACTTTTTTTGATTTGAAACAATTTAAAATGATGGTGCTTATTGTGCACCTCAGTAACGGCGGGAATAATATCAATAAAATCTGCGTTACGTAAATCCATTTTTATATAGTGGATAAAAATAATTAATCATGCACCATCCTATAAATGAAGCGCTCTAATCCAATATTGCGTATCAAAATAATCAAAACAAAGCAACCTGTATAATCAAAACAAACAAAGCTACATCGCCGTTGCTGCATGGCACATAACGAGGTTTGAATCGCATAGCCCCGTCACCACGTTTTACGTTATGTGAATAATAAAACAATTTTTATTATTAAGAAACCCTAAATGTTTTACAAATATATTGTTTCGAACTCTACGAATATTTTCTTGCAATAGAACGTACACGTCACAGCTTACTTTTATGACTTAGAACGATTTAAAATAATTACCATTACCATTGCACCTCAAAAATGGCGGGAATGATATCAATAAGATCTGCATTACGTAATTCCATTTTAATATAGTAGATTAATCATGAAGCATCGTATGAATGAAGTCCTCTAATTCAATACTGCGCTATCAAAATAATCAAAACAAAGCAATCTGTACACCGCCGCTGCTGTGTCGCATACCACTAGGTATAAATTGCACAGCCCCGCCACCACGTTTTACATTATGCGACTGATATCACAATTTTTATAATTTAGAAACCCTAAATGTTTCACAAATATATTGTTTTGAACTCAACGAATATTTTCTTGCAATAAAACGTACATGTCACCGCTTACTTTCTTGATTTTAAACGATTTAAAATGATGGTGCTTATTGTGCACCTCGGTAACGGCGGAAATAACATCAATAAAATCTGCGTTACGTAAATCCATTTTTATATAGTGGATTAAAATAATTAATCATGCACCTTCCTAAAATAAATGAAGCGCTCTAATCCAACACTGCGCTATCAAAATAATCAAAATAAAGCAACCTGCACATCGCCGTTGTTGCATCGCACACAATGAGGTTTGAATCGCACAGCCCCGCCACCACGTTTTACGTTATGTGAATGATATCACAATTTTTATTATTAAGAAACCCTAAATGTTTCACAAATATATTGTTCCGAACTCTACAAATATTTTATTGCAATAAAACGCACATGTCACCGCTTACTTTCTCGATTTAAAATGATGGTGCTTATTGTGCACCTCAGTAACGGCGGGAATAATATCAATAAAATCTGCGTTACGTAAATCCATTTTTATATAGTGGATAAAAATAATTAATCATGCACCATCCTAAAATAAATGAAGCGCTCTAATCCAAAACCGCGCTATCAAAATAATCAAAACAAAGCAACCTGCACACCGCCGTTGCTGCGTCGCATACAATGAAGATTGAATCGCACACCCCGCCATCGTGATCTCTTTGCGGCAGGAGAAGTTTGGTTGTGTTTGTTTTGACCAAGTCCGCGTGCCAGCCGCACCGGACTTGCTTCAAAACAAACACAACTTAACTTCCCTCTCGCCCGCGACGCACGAAGACGAATGAACCCCTAGGAGCGAATCATATTTTGTTACTTTTAATGTGACCAATGACTTAGACTCTAGATATGGCCACCAATGAACTAGTTTGTGGATTCCAAGTCGTTATAGGTGACGCTTGATGGGTTTTGGTTCAATAATTCTGATGTATCTGGAACACATTCGGGATAGGTCCGCATGTGGCCTTCGGCGACCTAGACACTTTATATGACCACCGAAGTAATTAAAGGCATGGTACGGTTCTAATCACTGTCATTATATTACCCGAGCATGGTCCGGTCATATATCCGGAACCAGTTGACCGATTCTGGCAAGCCTCCTTTGCAACATTAGGGACCATAATATCGGTAATTGAACTTAAATCGGTTAAAGTAAAAACGAGAAAACTCAAAAATATGAATAAAAAAAACCGTACGTTTTTTTTGGCCTATGCGCCAAAATCGAACAGTGTCAAAAATGAACCGTACCAAAAACGAAACAAGCCAAAATCGAACGGGGTCTGTAATTGGTATCAGATTACTAAAGGTATTATTCACGAGACTACGAAAAATATACAAAACCGTGACTTTTCATGCTTAATTTACTTCTAAATCAAAATCTGAAGCGATAATATGTGTTTTTTCTATATTAAAATGTTTTTTATTGTTTCGGATAGACATGTGTGGGAAAGTTATGGTATTTTCTTCTTCACTAAAAATTGAGTAGATCATGCTGAATCAGGATTTTTTATGCTCAATTTTTCTTCAATTCAATGTTCATAGAGATGATGTGTGTTTTTGCTACATTAGAATGTTTGGAAAAATTTTTGAGGAGAAATTATACTTATACTGACTATAAAAATTGAGATATTATTTACAAGACTACGTAAAACATGCAAAATCATGACTTTTAATACTTAATCTACCTCTGAAACGAAATTCAAGGCGATGATATGTGATATTTTTTCAATAAAATGATCGTTGATGTTAAGAAAAGACATTTGAGGAGAAACGACAGGTATCTGTTCACTAAAAATTGAGATAACATTCACTACATAAAATATTCATAATGATGATACTTAATGCGTAATTGGCCTCTAACTCGAAATTTAAAGCGATGATAAATAGTTACATTCAAGTGTTCGGTGTTTTACATTGAAATACTAGGAAAAAAATTTGAGGATATCTGACATATGAAGAAAATATGGAGATATATTGCAAATAATTTGATCTGATAAAAATAGAGATATTATTAATAAAACCACGTAGACATGCAAAATCATGAATGTTAATCGCCCTTCAATTGATGAATTTCAATGACATCAAACTGTTTGTTTCAAATGTGCACGCGAAGTGATGTTTTTGAATATCCATATTTAACGCAGGAAATAGTAGTACGGTCAGTTTTAATTCCGCGGTTTTGTACGAGTTTTTTTTAACTCGAATTTTCGAACTAATGCGTTTTTTTACGTGATTTTTTATGCTTAACAGCGCACTAGATGCGACATTATGCGTATTTTGTATAAGGTAGAAAAACCGAATGTCGCAAGTCATTGTTTTTGATTTTCAGCTGGAACGGTACTGTATGACAAGTAATGTGTGCCACACATCCCAGACACATGACGATATTTTCATTAAATACGTAACTACAATCCCAGCTGGTCTCGAGGTACGATGCTGGCCTAACAAGCCAGTCGCCGTAGGTTCGAGTCTCGGCTCGGGAGAGACTGTTAGTGTCAGTAGGATCGTAGCGCTAGCCCCGCAATTGTCCTGTACACTCAACAGTTGGCTGCGAAGTCTGTGTATAATAAAAAACAGAAGGTCGAGTTCCGATACGGAATGTAGCACCAAGGCTTTGCCTTTTTTTACGTAACTACAAACATTGTAACAATCATGATTAATCTTGCAGATTATTTGACCTAAACTTATGAATGTTAAAAAAACAGCAGATGACCATTTACATCCTACATCAACTCCAGCTCTCATATTTTTACTTTGTGGAGGTAATTTCCGGTATCTGGCGGACAGCCCAAGGTGGTCAAATTCAATCCAATCGTAGTGTTTTCAGAAACAGAATGATACCCAGCCGTGCAATGTCCGGGGCAGTACAGTGTTGTCGTCGTGCGAATAAAAAATATCGTTGCCGACGATATTTTGTGCTTCCCGGAGCGGTTCACGGCAGCAACTTGCGAAGATGTGACTATGTGGCAGTGAAATATTTTCGTTTTTTTTTTTGCATTCGCTTCACGGCTTGGACTCTGCCCGACAGCAGTGGGAACAGCGCTTAATTCGCATATAATTTTGTATAAGCAATCCGAAGGTGAATAGGTATGACAAGAGTGAATACATAGAGTGGCGCAGAGTCTGAAGCAAGAAAAACCAAACGAACCAAACGATCAAAATAAACAAATTTTACTACTTTGCTAGACTTATCGGAAAGGGTATTATGATTATTAAAAAAAGCTTACAATAAATTGAGTTTTTTATTTTTTTTTATTTTTAACTTTTAAGAAAGCGTACAATATATTGAATTCAATTTAATTTAATTTATTTTTTTTTTTTCGTTTATGTATATGTGCATTCAATTGTGTAGGTTTGTTTGTTCGATCGATGTCGCAATCGGTGAATCGTTCGTATCAGTCTAAGAAGTAAAATAAAGTAAAAACATAAGTAACTGGTCTCATAATGGAAACATTGAATTTTTTACTTATGCTTTCCCGCAGAAGCAAGTCTCCCGATCCCTTTGAACCTTCTAGCTGATCGTTGGACCATACTGTAATGTTGTAAAGAGTTTTCAGAAAACAGTTTGGAGGCAACAATTCATCATCGGCAGCAATTCCAGCAGCAGTAGCAATAGTCCCAGCAGCAGCAGTAGTCTCAGCAGCAGCAGTAGTCCTAGCAGTAGCAGTAGTTCAGCAGCAGTAGCAGTCTTAACGTCTTTTGTTGTTTTGTTGTTGAATCTACCACCCGCAATAATTTTACCATGAAAAACACTGTCGGTGACTTCTGAATGCATATAAAAAATGCCTAAAAATGGCTGTGAAGATACATAACAACCCCTCTTTTCATTGTAAAAATGACAAACACAGTGTTTTTTATTGTTCTGAACAATGATATATAATGTAGAATTGATGTATTTACAATAGAAAACATAGTCAAATTATGATAAAGCTATATACAATTACAGCAATCGCTAAGGTTTTTTGATGTTACTGTTTTCGGGTGCTCTCGTACTGGTTTCTTTCACTTGAGTTTGGCTTTGGAAATCTTGAAGCACACCAGGTATAGGTCACAGCATCCCGTTGGCTGCGGTCACGTACAGATCCCGCTCGTAATGATCATGAACCTATTCAAAATGACAAAAAACATTTTATTCATCACTTGCAATTATTTTCTAGTTTACTTACACTGCAAAGTCGGGTGTTTTCGGTAGTAAAATAATCTGCTGAAAGACAGCAAACGTCCATGCGTAGCTTTGTTACTATCGGATTCTTTGGAAACCGTAGTGTATCGCCAGAGTGTTTATCTTCAAACAAAGTGCATTATGGACCAGTAAATACACCTCTATATCATCGGTTGAAGGAAACACTAACACAACTCAAAATTTTAAGTATTTGATGTCAAAAACTGTCAGCTCACAAAGCATCTAGCATAGTTGTGTCCATTTTGTTCCGCTAACCAGAACAGAAGCTTATTAGACCACAAACTTTCAAACGTGTGTTTCCCGAAACAAGTACGTTGATTGATCGTACGCACCGTCTCATTGTTTTTCAAGGGACCCTAGGAATGTATGCAAGATTTTTCTCAACTAAAAAACTAAAAACTTGGTGTCTAGTAAATATTATTGATATGAATTTTATTACAACCGAAATTTTGATCCTGATTCGTGCCATGTTTATCGTGGTTCGGGCCATTTAAGATTTTATTTCTTCCTAATAATAAATAGAAGTGGAGCATTACAAATTGATGGAATACGTGATATAAACGTACTTTTGTGTCAAATACAGTTATATTCTTCATACTCTAATAAAGAATAATGTAAAACATACCCACATGCATATGAGCTGTTGCGGAACAGAGTGGTCTATGTGCCATCGAGCAAATTTTTCAGGAGAGGCAATTTTCAAAAAATCTCTGAATAAAATTCTGTTCAACGGATTCTTTCGGACAAAATGTTCTAATATAAAAGTTATGAAGTGGTTTAACATGTGAATACATAAAATTACCATTTTTTTGGCGAAATGAGTGAATTTACCATACCAATGCACGTAGACCACTCTGACTTCATATATATTTTACTGGAATCCTCGTATCGTTTCGAAACAGAGTGGTCTATGTACAAAAACATAAATAAAAATGACGTTAACTCGTACTAGTGGCTAGTGTCACATGTTATTTGATGTACATGGCATGTCACATGTAACATGTGACGTGTAACATTACATGTAACACAAAATGTTACATATTACATGATATTTGACATGTTATATTTTTCGTCTTACATCACGTGTAACATGTTACAGGACAAGTGACAAGTTACATATCACATTTAATATGTTACATATATGTCACATAGCCATTCTGTTTCGGACGAAATTTCAATATAGTATCAATCTGCTTTAAAGTTCGATTTTTCGAAATTTTTCTAGTCTTCTAACTTCAGTTTCTTGGGAAGATACGGATTATGTGAAAAACTCATTTTTGAAAAAAAATGGTCTTTAGACCACTCTGTTCCGCAACGGCTAATATATGGGTATACAAGAAGATTTTGCAGTCCCGTTAGGATAGGCTTTGTCGTATTGAAAATTGTTGAAGTTTATTTTGAAAAAGAAATTTAATGTGAGGGTTTGACACTTTTTTTCTGTACGGACTTCCTCACTGCGATCAGAATCGTTGATCTGTTGTAAGATATATCTGGGTGTCTGCTGTATCCCGCACTTCTATTATTAGCAATACCACTATTGAGAAGTGGCATGCTTAAAATTAATTTATTGGTGCTGGGTTCGATGATGGCAATTTCGGTCACGGGTTACTTTAAAACACGTTTTATTATGTCAAAGCCGACGTTTCAAGGATATATATATAACGATATATACGTCGGCTTTGACATAATAAAACGTGTTTTAAAGTAACCCGTGACCGAAATTGCCATCATCGAACCCATTAACTATTTATTGGTCAAACAACGCTTAACATTTATTGGTGCTTGTATGTAATATGATTTTACACTCTTTTTTACTCACTATCGGCTCTACTATACCGAGCCTCGTTCCTCCCGCCAAATATTTCCAATTAAAATTCCCTGGAAAAGTTTCATCGTGCGTCCTTCTAACCAGTTTTATTTATATCGAATGGTCTGATTCTACTAAGAATCGAACCCGTGACTAAATGCATACTTTTTTACACTTCCATCTTTTTTTTTTTTTTTCAAAACAAATTATCAGTCACTAGAGTCACTGACTGCTTCTATTCGCATAATAGTGCTATGTAAAATTTGAGTGTTCTTTTGTTTGCGATATTGGGTTCATTTTGGGATTCTTTTCAAGAAGAGCCATTAAAAAAGTAAGGTTTGATTCTCACAACCTCGATTTAAATGGCTATTCTTGAAGACCACGCCAAAATGGACCCAATTCCGCAAAAAAAAAAAACAGGAAAGCTTAGGACTTCAACATAGGACTGTTATGCGAATAGCGGCAGCGCAGTCATTGTACCAAAACATAATTTTTCCAACGGCTCTCGCGAACGGAGGATTTGGCATAATTTACTTTTTTACAAAAATAGTGATCTTTTTTCGTTGTTCACGTAAAATATTTCGGTTTTTGTAGTAAGAAAAAAATATTGCTTCAAAAAAAACTGTCGTTTCCGAGCATGCTATTATTGTTATAAACAAGCCAGTTAATGGTTCTTCAAAACCAGTGCTTACCACAGCCACATTTTCTTGGAAAAAATTGTTTCGAGATAATCGTGGTATGTGGCGCGCAGCAGCAGATTACGCGCTTGCAATAGCTGGCAAATCGGTTCTACTGCTCAGACGTTTATGTTTTTTTTAAATATGCTCTAGTTGAAAAAATCGACATGTTTTTAATGCTTTATCTGAAAGTACATATCCTTTTAGAAAATGCAATAAAGAATATTTCGATTTGTTTCAACTAACGCTAGTGTATAACCAACCCCTAATAGTAAATACAGATTAATTTAGTTTATTAGTACTTCCACCTTTACGTGGCTATATCTATTTTGAAAATGCAAAAAGCGATAATTCAAATATTTTTTTCAGGTTCAGGACGTTACTTCGATGTACTCCAGCATTGAGCAATTTCAAATAGGTATTATGTAACATTGGTGTAACACCGATTTACCAACAACAAAAAGTACGAAAAGCAAAAATTTTTGAAGCAGTGTTTTCGGACACTCGGTCTTTTGAAAGATTCAAAAATGAATTTTAAAACGATGTAAAACGAGTTTGCCATTGGGGCAATTCAACGAATTGGCACTGCCGTACCAAGAGCCTGAAAATGGTCTCGAACAGAATTCGGACGTACAATGTGTCGGAAACGCTATCCATTGTTGTAACCGATATTCGGCTATTCCGATTGAGTGGCTACCCTGATTATTTAAGTATTACATACTATTTTACAACTAATAATGATAGAGTTCAGTTTGCTTCACAACTCTGTTAGTTTAAGCATTTTAAAAATTAGCATTAGCTTAGCGAAAATGCGAAGGGTTTGGGACTATTTCAGCAGCAGACGAAAAAAGTCTGGTTTTCTACAGCATACTAATGCAAAATCTGCCGAAAAGCGACCTCTGTCGATGTGATGCAATTCCTTCCCGATACTCTAGTTATTTTTCTATTTTGTGTTCATCATTTTTACTGGATTTTGTTAACCCTGGAAAGAAAAGCATATTTTGATGTGCGTAAAAGAATAATAATACGTCGAATTGACTCCCGGCTTTCAAATAATTGAAAATGCAATTGTTACTTCAAAAACTATCATTGAATGGTCATTACAGTATTAACTCATCGAAAAACAACAAACACCAGAACTCAGGTTTTAATGTTTCTTTCTTCTCCATTTCTTTTACCATTTAAAAAAAAGTTAAAAGAAAAATTAGAAACTAATAAGAGTGATCTATTGGAAATTAAAAATATTTTAACAACCAAAACGGTTTCTTTGATAGTGGCATAGTGTTTTTGGAAAAGTTGTAGATAATTATTTTGACATTAAAAAAAATATTAGCTGCGATTTTTTTTTTAAATATTGTTTTTTTTTTCAAGAGTATACAATTTTTTTTTCATGATTTCTCCATGGCGGACAGTCCGCAGTGTTTAGGTAATCTTTTGTAGTTTTCATGAAAAAATATGATTTTTTTAAAAATGAGCTTTTTTCAATTGTTGAGTTAATATTTAAAAAATAAATAAATTTGAATAAATTAAAAAAAAATACAAAAAATTTCCAGAGTAAAGATAAAATTATTATACACAACTTTGCCGAAGACGTCACACCGATCAAACCAACCGTTTTGGTTAATCATCAATACCTTTCCAATATAGCATTTTTCTGTGCCTTCTCGAAAATGAGCCGTGTTTCAAAAAACCAAACCAATAGCACAAAATTGCGACTATGCAAAGTTTAAAACTGGGACATTTGTTGTGGAAGTTCCTTCAGATTGCGTTGAAGTTTATGTCTTTAAAATGACGAGCCAAATGACCGAATACATAACCTGAGCTCACATTGTCCTAGAACAACATTTACTTTCTAAGAAAGTGTTCTACGCTTGCACGTAAGAGTTTTCTAAACACTTCCGGTTTTTTTTTCCAGAAAACAACTAACATTTGATTCTTTTTTGGAAAATTTGGCGAAATCGACTGAAATAAAATTATTTACAAAGTCCTACATACGTTTTTGGTATGTAATAGCCATAAATAAATAAATTGACTCCAGTCGATTGTAAAAATGTTGTTTGAAGAAGACCGCATTTAAAAAATTTAGTATCCCAAAATCGTTTTTCATACGAGGGCAACGTAGCTTCCAAAAAAACGCGAAAATTTAAAAATCCTCGTGAAAACACCGGGTAAACTCTGAAATCCGCGTGGAGAAATTTTATTTGTTAAATTTTTTAGAGCATGTCTGCTAAATACTTTTTGAAAAAGATTAGCAAGCAAACGGCTTTTCTGGGTAACTCGAGTAAAAAACGCGGTAATTTCGAAATTCACTGTTTACCCACTTTTGGGAGTACACTAAGGTCGCTTTTTAAGCGGCTTTTTTTACGCGGATTCCGGAATTTACGCGGTTTTTTTTAACGCGGATTCCAGAATTTACGCGGTTTTTTTTACGCGGATTCCAGAATTTACGCGGTTTTTTTTACGCGGATTCCGGAATTTACGCGGTTTCTTTTTACGCGGCACGTATCCCCCTCTCATTTCACCGAAAAAGTAGTCAAAATTACAAGATTCCTCACGGCTTTCGATATTTCCGAAAGGAGACAGATTCAGGCAACCGATTTAACGTATATTCACAAACAAAACAATAGATTTTTAGACAAAAAAAACCTTAAGTCCCGTTGCCGCATAACAATAGCGCATTGACCGGTTGCCAGCCAAAAGGTTGTTTTTGATTATTTCTGTGACCGTTTGCGCACTATTAAAGCAGAAAAGGGTGTTAAATGTTATGTACTTATACTGTAAAAGACACGCTAAAAAAATTTGTCAATTATTATACAACTTGGTAGTAAAACTACGGTGGGCGGACTTACCCTGTATACCCCTAATAAGAGTTTAAAGCTCATTGCTTGAGGTAAAAACTGATTTTTCTCCACCAGGAATGGGTTAAGCTTAAATCCGCTTGAGAAAATGTCTTGAGGCCAGAAATTTCAAAAGTCGATTTTGAAGAATTCACGTTTTCAAAGATCAGAAGCAACGAAAATAATTTGAAATTCAATTCAAAATTTATGAAATGGTAGAGGTTTAAAATGCAGAGCCTGTCTTTGTTTTTTTTTTCTCAAATTGCTTGCATACTCCTCCAAAATCAGAAAGACTTATTTTTCAAAAAAAAAAAGTCAAAACTATAAGGGCCATAGCGAAAACTATTCGCTTAAAATAAACCTGGAAAAATACCACGATAACAATGGTATCAAATTAGTCCTTTCTCTATTGTCGAGGCAATGACTGAGCCTCAAGAAATTCTAAGAAAACGGAAAAAATATTTTGAATGACAGAAATACACACAATTGTTCATAATTCAGCTCACAATTGCCATGAAACGTTTACAGAGACTAGAAAAAGATAATGAATATGTTCCAATATTCTGAAGCTCTTCGATAAAAGTCAGCAATCAGATTTTAATTCAAAGTCAGAAATGCACCAAAAACATAGAAAAATCAGTTATAATATGAAAGTTATAAATTCAATTTTTTTAAATAGATTTTTGTTGAAAAATCGGAAGTTTAGAACGCGGATTTAGAAAACACAAAACAAGCTTATTTAGCTCAAAAAGGCGCAAATTGTTTCTAAGTAGCAGCAAAAATTATATTGAAGCCTGAAAGAAACTAACAACATCAATGTAAAATCAATTTCAAATTTAATCTAGAAAAGTGTGTGCAAAAATGTATTCTCAAACAAATTTAAACATGCCAGAAACGGCTATCATTGCAATTTCAGGCAAGGCGAAAAACTATCTCGATTCGGAGTCAAAAAAAGTGCTCTAATTATTATGAAAACTCTGAAAAATAACAAGAATGTTTTTTCTCATTCACTAAAAATGACTATGAAAAAGTTATCAGAAAATAAGAAAAAAAAATTAAATAATTATTAAAGCCAATTCAATAAAAACATTTAAAGTTAATTCAATTTAAAATTAAGTTTTAAAATAGAAAATGATGTCAGAAATGAAGAATTTTGTTGAAAAATTTTATTTTTAAATAAGCACTTTGAATAAGGCTAAAATCCGTAATAAAGCTAAAAAACAATTGATGAAATTTCTCAAGGCTTGAAATAATAGAAAATGATTTGCAATTGCATTCCTCAGCCTTCATTCGAAAAATCAACAGCAAACAGATGTTGGCCGAAGTAGTTAGCCCTTTTGAGAGTTTTAAATGAAATAATAATACATATTGAAATCCAAATTCTCTCACAAATTTATTTTGTCAATGAATGAACGTGGTTGAACTTTTATATTTATGCGTTTTAAAACCGGGAAAAACACCAATTTCTAACCGGGAAAACCAGGAAAAAGCGAGAATTTGAAATTGGAAATCTGCTGGCCACCCTGTAATCAATTAAAGTTTATTAAACATATCTGCTTTTCTTTTGATAATTTATATTAGCATTAGCCAATGCTTTTTTTTTTTCAAAGAAGCAGTAAATTAACATAACGAAAGAAAATAAGTATTTCACGTTCGCTAACGGCAAATTTGTGGGAAACAATTTGGTGATTCGATCATCTGGAAAATTCGATTATCCGGAGTGAAAAAAAATTCGACACTTCGGCTAAATATTGTACAGTCATATCTCAATATACGGCAACCTCGATATAAGGCAACCTCGATATAACGTAACTCGATATACGGTAAATTTTACCTCTATACAACGTAACTTTTTAAGATGAGTTAAAATTGAAAATAAATGATACAGCAACTGTATGGGTATAAATTGCTTCAAAAAAATGTTTGTAGTAAGTTTTGAAACCAATGAAACCGATGCGAAAATTGTTCTAAATAAGAGAGGTTTAAAAATACTAACAGGTGATGAGAAATGAATTTTCACGCTTCTTCAGTAACAATTCACAGTCTTGCAACAATTAAAAAAAATTATTTTTTATTGCTCGTTTTGATATTTTCTCTAAATGGGCATAAGAAAGATTTAAAAATACTGATAGGTGATGGGAAATAGGTTTTCGCGCATCTTTGAGTGACCATCAACAGTTTTGCATCAATTAAAAAAAAAATTGTTGCTTGTTGAAAATTGTCCTAAATATGCATAAGAATGGTTTGAAAATACTAATAGGTAATGGGAAACTGGTTTTCACGCTTCTTCGAGTAACCTCTTGTATCACTTGAAAAAAAAAATTATTTGCTTCTGAAAATATTTCTAAATGAGCATAAGAAAGGTTTAAAAATACTAATAGGTTATGGAAAATAGGTTTTCGTGCATCTTTGAGTAACCATTATTATTCTTGCATAAATTAAAAAAAATGTTTTTTTAACGAAACGAACATAAAAATAAAGTTGCCTTATATCGAGGTATGACTGTATACGAAAGCGAATTTTTCCTTGATTTCTAATTAATGTTTCAAAATAAAATAATCAAAAGTCCACTTATCAATGGCTAAGAAACAACGTGTCGCTCTAATTTTGAGAAAAAAAAGCTTCAAAAAGTGAAGTTCATAGCAGAACTCGTTATGTATTATTCTCCAAAAACACTAACCTGGCGAGTGCAATTGCACTCGATCGATGAGAAAATTGAATCCGTTATCGAGGATATCCAGCAACCACCTCTTCCTGAAAACCACCAAAACAACACACTTGCTGGTTGCGAACCAGCATTCCTTTCTAATATAGCTTGGATTAAATCCAAGTTACTTTTCCACTACACTTTTCCATAAACACCACACTTAACCCCCCCTGAGTTTCACAATTCTATTCACCAGAATATAAACAGTTTTTCACACTGCTGCATTGCAGCATACTTGGCACCGAGAAAAACTACGCACTGTTTGGCAGCAGCCCGATTAACACTTCCGACACTTAAGATTACGCCGCGACAATCAAAATACGCGAATATAAATTTCTAACGCGACACGAAATAATCCAACTTTTATAACAACTCGATTGAAAATTAAAAGTGCATCAAACCGTAATGCTACCGTATAAAAAAAAGCAAAACAAGCAAGCAAACAAGAGCGCGTTGCTCTACCCCGAGTCTGTACGCAATGACAAAAAAAAAAGCGTTCAACACATACACATCGTGTATCTGTATGCGCATACGTTTATTACTCGACGAGAATGAAGAGCGTTTTCATGCGAACCAACATGCCCGGCGCCACAAGAGAAAGACGAAAAAACAGAAATAGAGCGTTCAGCGCACACACCAATGCGAGAGATCGTGTATTTCGAGCGAATTTCGTTCAACCCGCATGAATTTTGAGAGAAGCGGGTCCGATGGTCCGAATCGCGTTCCATGAAATTCTGACTGGGGTGCGTCGCGGGCGAGAGGGAAGCTTAGTTGTGTTTGTTTTGAAGCAAGTCCGGTGCGGCTGGCATGCGGACTTGGTCAAAACAAACACAACCAAACTTCTCCTGCCGCAAAGAGATCACGATGGCGGGGTGTGCGATTCAATCTTCATTGTATGCGACGCAGCAACGGCGGTGTGCAGGTTGCTTTGTTTCGATTATTTTGATAGCGCGGTTTTGGATTAGAGCGCTTCATTTATTTTAGGATGGTGCATGATTAATTATTTTTATCCACTATATAAAAATGGATTTACGTAACGCAGATTTCATTGATATTATTCCCGCCGTTACTGAGGTGCACAATAAGCACCATCATTTTAAAACGTTTTAAATCAAGAAAGTAAGCGGTGACATGTACGTTTTATTGCAAGAAAATATTTGT
Source organism: Wyeomyia smithii (assembly GCF_029784165.1). NCBI lineage: Eukaryota > Metazoa > Arthropoda > Insecta > Diptera > Culicidae > Wyeomyia > Wyeomyia smithii. The sequence goes on from NC_073696.1 coordinate 158,983,604, forward strand.
AGAGTTCGAAGCAATATATTTGTGAAACATTTAGGGTTTCTTAATAATAAAAATTGTGATATCATTCACATAACGTGAAACGTGGTGGCGGGGCTGTGCGATTCAAACTTCGTTGTGTGCAATGCAACAACGGCGATGTGCAGGTTGCTTTATTTTGATTATTTTGATAGCGCAGTATTGGATTAGAGCGCTTCATTTATCGGATGGTGCATGATTAATTATTTTTATCCACTATATAAAAATGGATTTACGTAACGCAGATTTTATTAATATTATTCCCGCCGTTACTGAGGTGCACAATAAGCACTATCATTTTAAATCGTTTTAAATCAAGAAATTAAGCGGTGACATGTACATTTTATTACAAGAAAATATTCGTAGAGTTTGAAGCAATATATTTGTTAAACAGTTAGGGTTTTTAATACTTAAAATTGTGATATCATTCAAATAACGTAAACGTGGCGGCGGGGCTGTGCAATTTATACCTAGTGGTGTGCGATGTAGCAACGGCGAAGTGCAGGTTGCTTTATTTTGATTATTTTGATAGCGCAGTATTGGATTAGAGCGCTTCATTTGTAGGATGGTGCATTATTAATCATTTTTATCCACTTTATAAGAATTGGATTTACGTAACGCAGATTTTATTGATATTATTCCCGCCGTTACTGAGGTGCACAGTAAGCACCATCATTTAAAATTGTTTTGAATCAAGAAAGTGTACATTTTATTGCAAGAAAATATTCGTAGAGCTCGAAGCAATATATTTGTAACAGTTAGGGTTTTTTAATACTTAAAATTGTGATATCATTCAGATAACGAAAAACGTGGCGGCGGGGCTGTGCGATTAACATTTCATTGTGTGCGCAACGGAAGGGTGCAAGAATTTTGATTATTTTGATAGCGCAGTATTAGATTAGAGCGCTTCATTTATAGGACGGATCATGATTAATAATTTTTATCTACTACATTGAATCCCTTAACGCAGATCTTATTAATATTATTCTCACCGTCTCTGAGGTGCACAATAACCACCATCATTTTAAATCGTTCTAGATCAAAAAAGTAAACGGTGACATGTACGTTTTAATGCAAGAAAATATTCGCAGAGGTCGAAGCAATATATTTGAGAAACAGTTAGGGATTTTTAATAATAAAAATTGTGATATCATTCACATGACGAAAAGCATAAATAAAACTCAACTTTTTTTCGTTCAACCTTCAACATAAAACCTTTAATTCGAAATTCAAAGCGATGGCATGTGTTTCTTTATTTGATATTCAGACGAGACATTTGAGGTGGAATACTGAACCCGTTCGATTTTGGCAACACGTCCGAATTCTACATGTTGCCAAATTCGAACCATGCCAAAACGCACGGTTTATTTTCATCATATTTTGTTACTTTTTATGTGACCAATGACTTAGACTCTAGCTATGGCCACCAATGAACTAGTTTGTGGATTCCAACTCGTTATAGGTGACGCTTGATGGGTTTTGGTTCAATGATTCGGATGTATCTGGAACACATTCGGGATAGGTCCGCTTATATACACTTTATATGACCACCGAAGTAATTAGAGGCATGGTACGGTTTTAATCACTGTCATTATATTACCCGAGCATGTTTCGGTCATATATCCGGAACCAGTTGACCGATTCTGACCAGCCTCCTTTGCAACGTTAGGGACCATAATATCGGTTATTGAACTTAAATCTGTTAAAGTAAAAACGAGAAAACTTAAAATATGAATAAAAAACCGTACATTTTTTTGGTCTATGTGTCAAAATCGAACAGTGCCAAAAATGAACCGTACCAAAAACGTAACGAGCCAAAATCGAACGAGGTCTGTAATTGGTATCAGATTACTAAAAATATTATTCACGAGACTACGAAAAATATACAAAACCGTGACTTTTCATGCTTAATTTACTTCTAAAACAAAATCCGAAGCGATAATAGGTATGTGTTTTTTCTATAAAATTTACTGCTAAATCATGATTTTTTTATGCTCAATTTTTCTTCAATTCAATGTTCATAGAGATGATGTGTGTTTTTTTCTACATTAAAAAGTTTTTTTGACTCGAATTTTAGAACTAATGCGGATTTTTACGCGATTTTTTATGCTTAACAGCGCACTAGATGCGACATTATGCGTATTGTCGCAAGTCATTGTTTTTGATTTTTAGCTGGAACGGTACTATATGACAAATAAATGTGTGCCACACATCCCAGACACATGACGATATTTTCATTAAATACGTAACTACAAACATTGTAGCAATCATGATTAATCTTGCAGATTATTAGACTTATGAATGTTAAAAAACAGCAGATGACCATTTACATCCCACATCAACTCCAGCTGTCATATTTTTATTGTGGAGGTAATTTCCGGTTTCTGGCGAACAGCCCAAGGTGGACAAATTCAATCCAATCGTAGTGTTTTCAGAAACAGAATGATACCCAGCCGTGCAATGTCCGGGGCAGTGCAGTGTTGCCGTCGTGCGAATAAAAAATATCGTTGCCGACGATATTTTGTGCTTCCCGGAGATTTCACGGCAGCAGCTTACGAAGATGATATTTTCGTTTTTATTTTGCATCCGCGCCACGGTTTGGACTCTGTCCGAAAGCAGTGGGAACAGCGCTTAATTCGCATATAATTTTGTATAAGCAATCCGAAGGTGAATAGGTATGTCAAGAGCGAAAAGCTAGAGTCTGAAGCAAGAAAAACCAAACGAACCAAACGACCAAAGTAAACGAATTTTACTACTAGACTTGTCGGAAAGGGTATTATGATTATTAAAAAAAAAGTTTACAGTAAATTGAGTTTTTTATTCTTTTTGTTTATTTTTAACATTTAAGAAAGCGTACAATATATTGAACTATAATTTAATTTATTTTATTTGTTTTCGTTTATGTATATGTGCGCAGCATTTCAATGGTGTAGGTTTGCTTGCCCGATCGATATCGCAATCGCTGAATCGTTCGTATCAGTCTAAGAAGTAAAACAAAGTAAAAACATAAATAACTGGTTTCATAATGAAAACATCGAATTTTTACCTAGGCTTTCCCGCTGAAGCAAGTCTACCGATCCATTTGAACCGTTCTGAACCTTCTAGTTGATCGTTGGACCATACTGTAATGTTGTGAAGTGTTTCCACAGAACAGCTTGGAGGCAACAATTCATCATCGGCAGCAGTCCCAGCAGCAGTAGCAAAAGTCCCAGCAGCAACAGTAGTCCCAGCAGCAGCAGTAGTCCTAGCAGCAGCAGTAGTTCAGCAGCAGTAGCAGTCCTAACGTCTTTTGTTGTTGAATCTACCACCCGCAACAATTTTACCATGAAAAACATTGTCAGTGACTTCTGAATGCATGAAAATGGCTGTGAAGATACATCACAACCCCTCTTTTCATCGTAAAAATGACAAACAGAGTGTTTTTTTATTGTTCTAAACAATTATATATAATGTAGAATTGATGTATTTACAATAGAAAACATAGTCAAACTATGATAAAGCTATGTACAATTACAGCAACCGCTAAGGTTTTTTGATTTGTTTCGGGTGCTCTCGTACTGGTTTCTTTCACTTGAGTTTTGCATTGGAAATCTTGAAGCACACCAGGTATAGGTCTTAGCTTCCCGTTGGCTCCGGCCACGTACAGATCCCGCTCGTAATGAACACCTATTCAAAATGACAAAAAACATTTTATTCATCACTTGCAATTATTTTCTAGTTCACTTACACTGCAAAGTCTGGTGTTTTCGGTAGTAAAATAATCTGCTGAAAGACAGCAAAAGTCCATGCGTAGCTTTGTTACTATCGGATTCTTTGGAAACCGTAGTGTATCGCCAGAGTGTTTATCTCCAAACAAAGTACATTGTGGACCAGTAAATACACCTCTATATCATCGGTTGAAGGAAACACTAACACAACTCAAAATTTTAAGTATTTGATGTCAAAAGCTGTCAGCTCACAAATCATCTAGCACAGTTGTGTCCATTTTGTTCCACTAACCAGTACAGAAGCTTATTAGACCACAAACTTTCAAACGTGTGTTTCCCGAAACAAGTACGTTGATTGATCATACGCACCGTCTTATTGTTTTTCAAGGGACCCTAGGACTGAATGCAAGATTTTTCTCAACTAAAAAACTAAAAACCTGGTGTCTAGTAAACATTATTGATATGAATTTTATTGCAATCGAAATTTTGATCCTGGTTCGCGCCATGTTTTTCGTGGTTCACGTCATTTATGATTTTATTTCTTCCTAATAATAAATAGAAGTGGAGCATTGCAAATTGATGGAATACACGTGATATAAACTTACTATTGTGTCGAATACAGTTATATTCTTCATACTATAATAAAGAATAATGTAAAACATACTCACATGCATTTGAGCCGTTGCGGAACAGAGTGGTCTATGTGCCATCGAGCAAATTTTTCAGGAGAAGCAATTTTCGAAAAATCTCTGAATAAAATTCTGTTCAACGGATTTTTTCAAACAAAATGTTCTAATATAAAGGTTACCTTACCTACCTTACCTAGCAGGCTAGAGCCGGGGTGGCTCGTGCTGTATCAAGAAGTCGTCTCCATTCAACTCGGTTCTGGGCTGTATGGCGCCATGCTCCCAGGCGTCTCATCACTCGTAGGTCACTTTCAATCTGATCAAGCCATCGTGTACGCTGTGCTCCTCAATTTCTGGTGCCGGAGGGGTTACTGAAAAGGGTCGTTTTAACCGGGTTGTCGTCCGGCATCCTTGCGACGTGTCCGGCCCATCGCAATCTGTAAACTTTGATCAGATGTGCAATGGGGATCTCTCCTAGCAGCACGTGCAGCTCATGGTTCATGCGTCTACGCCATTCTCCGTCTTCAGTCTGTACTCCACCGTAGATGGTTCGCAGCACCTTCCGTTCGAAAACTCCAAGGGCGTTGAGGTCCTCTGAGAGCAGTGTTGTCGTCTCTAGCCCATAGAGGACTACCGGTCTAACTAGTGTTTTGTACAGTTTCAACTTTGTACGGCGGCGCACTCGATTGGATCTCATCGTCTTACGAAATGAAAAGTAGGCACGATTTCCCGCTTGATTGCGTCTCCGGATCTCCTTGCTGGTGTTGTTGTCAGCGGTTACGAGCGATCCTAAGTACACGAACTCGTCTACCACCTCAAGCTCATCGCCGTCTACGGTGATCCGGGGTGGGAGGCTGACATTGTTCTCCTTGGAGCCTCCTCCCTTCATATACTCAGTTTTCGACGCATTGATCAGCAGTCCAATGCGCTTAGCTTCCGCTTTCAGTCTGGTGTAGGTTTCCTCCACCATCGCAAAGTTTCGTGCTATTATGTCGAAGTCATCAGCGAAGCCGTTAAGCTGAACCCGTTTCGTAAAAATCGTACCACTCGTGTCGATGCCCGCTCTTCGTATAACACCTTCGAGGGCGATGTTAAAAAGCAAACAAGAGAGTCCATCACACTGTCTCAATCCTCGGCATGACTCGAAGGGACTCGAGAGCATCCCCGAGACACGCACGTAACACATCACACGGTACATGGTAGCCTTGATCAGTCGCGTCAGTTTATCCGGGAAGATATCCTCGTTCTCGTGCATGATCTGCCATAGTTGTTCTCGATCAACTGTATCATAGGCTGCCTTGAAGTCGATAAAAATGTGATGCGTGGACACGTTGTACTCACGAAATTTTTGTAAAATCTGTCGGATTGAAAAAAATTGGTCCGTGGTTGCGCGGGCTCCCATGAAACCCGCCTGGTACAGCCCCACGAACCTCCTTGTTAAAGGTGTTAGACGTTGGAATAGAACTTGGGAGAGTATTTTATATGCAGCGTTGACAAGCGAAATGCCACGATAATTGCAGCACTCCAGCTTGTCGCCCTTCTTATAGATGGGGCAGACGACTCCCTCCATCCACTCTTCCGGCAGTTTTTCCTCTTCCCAGATCTTGGAAATGACCCAGTGTAGTGCTCTAGCAAGCGTTACGTTACCATGTTTGTAGAGCTCGCCCGGCAGGCCGTCTTTGCCGGTGGCTTTGTTGTTCTTCAGCCTCCCAATCTCCCGCTGAATTTCGTGGAAATCGGGGGCTGATACCCGGTCATCTACTGCTGGCACTCCCAGGTCCGTTCCAGTTCCACTTCTGTTTGTTGCATCGCCATTCAGATGTTCATCGAAGTGCTGCTTCCACCTGTCGACCACCTCGCTGTCGTTCGTGATGAGATTACCTTCCATATCCCTGCAAAAGTCGGCTCGCGGCACATAGCCTTTACGGGATTGGTTAACCTTTTCGTAGAACTTTCGCGTCTCATTAGCAGTGAACAGCTCTTCTAGCTCTTCATGGTCACGATCCTCTTGCTGGCGCTTTTTACGTCTCAGGATCGTGGTTATGTCGTTCCTTGCCCGTCTGTATTTGACCAGGTTCTCTCTCGTCCTTACCCTCAGGTGATTTACCCAGGTCCGGTTTTTCTCTGACACCGCTGCCTGGCATCCCCCATCATACCAGTCGTTTCTGCCATTCGGCGCCTCTGTTCGTAGTGTCGTTGTCGCGGATTCCCTTATGGCCATGCGGATCATGGTCCAGCCATCCTCGAGAGAAGCTGCGCCGAGCTCCTCTGCCAAGGGTAGTGCCGCTTCAAGCTGTTGTGTGTAGACTTCGGCAGCTTGCGGGTTCCGTAGCTGCTTGATGTTGAGCCGCAGGGATCGGCTCTGTCGTGACTGGTAGACAGTCGACAGTTTTGAGCGCATACAAACCGCCACTAAGTAGTGGTCCGAGTCAATGTCCGCACCTCGGTAGGTGCGTATGTTGGTGATGTCCGAGAAAAATCGTCCTTCGATGAGCACATGGTCATTTTGGTTCGTTGTTTGTTGGTCAGGTGATTTCCAAGTGGCTTTGTGGATGTCCTTGCGGGGGAAAAATGTAATTCGGACTACCATTCCTCGGGAAGCTGCAAAGTTGACACATCTTTGGCCGTTGTTGTTCGTTTCGGTGTGCAGACTTTCGTGTCCGATCACCGGTTTATACAAGTCTTCCCTTCCGATTTGAGCGTTCAAATCCCCGATGACGATCTTGATGTCCCGCTGCGAGCAGCCATCGTAGACGTCCTCCAGCTGCGCGTAGAAGGCTTCTTTTTCGCCATCGGGTCTTCCTTCATGCGGGCAGTGCACATTGATGATGGAGTAATTGTAGAACCGGCCTTTAATTCTCAATACACACATCCTGTCGCTGATCGCCTGCCACTTGATCACACGACTTTGCATCTTGCCCAACACAATAAAGCCGGTACCCCGCTCATTTGTTGTGCCGCCGCTCTGGTAGTACTGGGCCCTGCGGCCACACATCCTCCGTACAGTTTCTTCTGCAGTTCCTGCAGCGCTACGATGCCGATTTGACAAGGTTCCAACTGATCCAGTAGGATCCTGTCGCCACCCGGGATGTTAAGCGATCTACAGTTCCATGTTCCGAGTTTCCAATCAGTGTCCTTTTTTTGTCGCCTAGGTCGTTGCCGATTGATCCGGTCCGTTTCTTCTTCTTGATTATTCGTAGTAAAGTGTTTTTGCCATGCTACCTTACTAGGGTGGCGATGGCTAGTCTCGCGACGGGGTTGCCGTCTTAGATTTAGCTGGCGAGACACCGCGTTTCATGATTCAGCCGCCCGCTCCGGGTCAGACGCTGTTGTACGCCGTCCCTAACATGGGGAAACAGCCGCGTACGTTCCCCCTTCCCAGTCAGCATACGACCAAAGTTTCCACCGGGGGTTGGTTGCCCGATCTCCGCTAAGGTTACTCGTATTCCGGTCGGCACCACGTGGAGGTTGGGATAGGAGTTGCTGGACAGAGGTGAATGACCACAATAGGGTCTCAGGTGTCACGTGTCCAACCATTTACCAACCTAATATAAAGGTTATGAAGTTGTTTAACATGTGAATACATAAAATTACCATTTTTTTGGCGAAATAAGTGAATTTACCATACCAATGTACATAGACCACTCTGACTTCATATATATTTTACTGGAATCCTCGTATCGTTTCGGAACACGTTAACTCGTACAAAATGGCTAGTGTCACATGTTACATGTAACACAATATGTTACATATTACATGATATTTGACATGTTACATTTTTCGTGTTACATCACGTGTAACATGTTACAGGACAAGTGACAAGTTACATATCACATTTAATATGTTACATATATGTCACATAGCCATTCTGTTTCGGACGAAATTTCAACATGGTATAAATCAGCTTTAAAGTTCGATTTTTCGAAATTTTTCTAGTCTTTAGACCACTCTGTTTTGCAACGGCTAATATATGGGTATACAAGAAGATTTTGCGGTCCCGTTAGGATAGGATAAGATATTTGTCGTATTGGAAATTGTTGAAGTTTATTTTGAAGGAGAAATTTAATGTGAGGGTTTGACACTCTTTTTCTGTACGGACTTCCTCACTGCGACCAGAATCGTTGATCTGTTTTAAGATATATCTGGGTGTCTGCTTTATCTCGCACTTCTATTATTAGCAATACCACTACTGAGAAGTGGCATGCTTAAAATTAATTTATTCGTGCTTGTGTGTAATATGATTTTACACTCTTTTTTACTCACTAGCTGCTCTACTATACCGAGCCTCGTTCCTCTCGCCAAATATTTACAATTAAAATTCCCTGGAAAAATTTCATCGTGCGTCCTTCTAACCAGTTTTATTTATATCGAATGATCTGATTCTACTAAGAATCGAACCCGTGACTAAATGCATACTTTTTTACACTTCCATCATTTTTTTTTCAAAACAAATTATCAATGACTAGAGTCACTGACTGTTTCTATGCGCAGAATAGTGCTATGTAAGATTTGAGTGTTCTTTTGTTTGCGATAATGGGTCCATTTTGGGATACTTTTCAAGAATAGCCATTAAAAAAGTAAGGTTTGATTCTCACAACCTCGATTTAAATGGCTATTCTTGAAGACCACGCCAAAATGGACCCATTTCCGCAAAAAAAAAGAAAGCATAGGACTGTTATGCGAATAGCGGCAGCGCAGTCATTGTACCAAAACATAATTTGCATGATTTACTTTTTTACAAAAATGGTGATTGTTTTTCGTTGTTCACGTAAAATATGTCGGTTTTTGTAGTAGGAAAAAAAAATTGCTTCAAAAAAAACCGTCGTTTCCGAGCATGCTTTTATTGTTATAAACAAGCCTGTCTAAAATTCAGGCTGATCCGGTTAATGGTTCTTCAAAACCAGTACTTACCACAGCCACATTTTCTTGGAAAAAATAGTTTCGAGATAATCGTGGTGATTACGCGCAGTGACGCGCAGCAGCAGATTACGCGTTTGCAATAGCTGGCAAATCGGTTCTACTGCTCAGACGTTTATGATTTTTTTTTAAATATACTCTAGTCGAAAAAATCGACATGTTTTTAATGCTTTATCTGAAAGTACATATCCTTTTAGAAAATGCAATAAAGAATATTTCGATTTGTTTCAACAAACACTAGTGTATAACCAACCCCTAATAGTAAATACAGATTAATTTAGTATATTAGTACTTTCACCTATACGTGGCTATATCAATTTTGAAAATGCAAAAAGCGATAATTCAAATATTTTTTTCAGGTTCAGGGCGTTACTTCGATGTACTCCAACATTGAGCAATTCGAATAGGTTTTTTGTAACATTGGTGTCACACCGATTTACCAACAACAAAAAGTACAAAAAGCAAAAATTTTTGAAGCAGTGTTTTCGGACACTCGGTTCTTTGAAAGATTCAAAAATGAATTTTAAAACGATGTAAAACGAGCTTGCCATTGGGGTCAGTTCAACGAACTGGCACTGCCGTACCAAGAGCCTGAAAATGGTCTCGAACAGAATTCGGACATGAAAAATGTGTCGAAAACAATATTGATTACGATTTTTTTTAAGTTCAAAATTTGTTATTTGCGAACAATTGGAAATTGTTCATGGCGAATTCCTGATTTCCATGAGGATTCGTTCGCTTTCCATGGTTGTAACCGATATTCGGCTATTCCGATTGAGTGGCTACCCTAATTATTCAAGTATTACATACTATTATACAATTAATAATGATAGAGTTCAGTTTGCTTCACAACTCTGTTAGTTTAAGCATTTTAAAAATTAGCATTAGCTTAGCGAAAATGTGAAGGGTATGAGACTATTTCAGCAGCAGACGAAGAAAGTCTGGTTTTCTACAACATACTAATGCAAAATCTGCCGAAAAGCGACCTCTGTCGATGTGATGCAATTCCTTACCGATACTCTAGTTATTTTTCTATTTTGTGTTCGTCATTTTTACTGGATTTTGTTAACCCTGAAAAGAAAATTATATTTTGATGTGCGTAAAAGAATAATAATACGTCGAATTGACTCCCGGCTTTCAAATAATTGAAAATGCAATAGTTTCTTCAAAAACAATCATTGAATGGTCATTACAGTATTAACTCATCGATAAACAACAAACACCAGAACTCAGGTTTTAATGTGTCTTTCTTTTCCATTTCTTTTACCATTTAAAAAAAAAGTTAAAAGAAAAATCAGAAACTAATTAGAGTGCTCTATCCAGCTTTCCACGAGCGGTAATGGCGGACAGTGCACGCAGCCCATTTTGACGTTTTCTGTAAGTCGAGTAATTTTCAATCGCAGTAACAATGTGAAAAACATAAAAATTTTGCGACGTAGCATAGCAACTTTAATAAACAGTTCTGTTCATTTTGATCCGCGCAGGCGCACGACGAAATTGAAATAACAAAACGCCCATTGTTTGTTGAAGTTGCTATGCTACGTTGCGACGTTGTTATATTTTCTACTCCCTTACTGCGATTGAAAATTCCTAGACCTACAGAAAACGTCAAAATGGGCTGCAAGCACTATCCACCATTACCGCTCGTGGAAAGCTGTAAATATTTTAGCAACCAAAACGGTTTCTTTGATTGGCATAGTGTCTTTGGAAAAGTTGTAGATAATTATTTTGACATTAAAAAAAATATTAGCTGCGATTTTTTTTAAATGTTTTTTTTTTTTAAAAACTATATAACTTTATTTTTCATGATTTCTCCATGAGCGGACAGTCCGCAATGTTTAGGTAATCTTTTGTAGTTTTCATGAAAAAATATGATTTTTTTATTCAATACCTCTCCAATATAGCATTTTTCTATGCCTTCTCGAAAATGAGTCGTGTTTCAAAAAACTAAACCAATAGCACAAAATTGCGTCTTTTGCCCATAGAAACGACTATGCAAAGTTTAAAACTGGGACATTTGTTGTGGAAGTTTCTTCAGATTGCGTCGAAGTTTATGTCGTTGAAATAACGAGCCAAACGACCGAATACATAACCTGAGCTCACATTGTCCTAGAACAACATTTATTTTTCTAAGAAAGTGTTCTACGCTGGCACGTAAGAGTTTTCTAAACACTTCCGGTTTTTTTTTTTTTCAGAAAACAACTAACATTTGATTCTTTTTTGGAAAATTTGGCGAAATTTATTAAAATAAAATTATGTACAAAGTCCTACATACGTTTTTGGTATGTAATAGCCATAAAAATAAAATTGACTCCAGTCGATTGTAAAAATGTTGTTTCAAGAAGACCGCATTAAAAAAGTTTAGTATCTCAAAATCGTAACGGAAACGTAGCTTCCAAAAAACGCGAAAATTTAAAAATCCTCGTGAAAATACCGGGTAAACTCTGAAATCCGCGTGGAAACATTTTATTTGTTGAAATTTTTTAATCATGTCTGCTAAATACTTTTCGAAAAAGATTAAAAAGCAGTGTTATTTTCATCTACGAAATAACATAAAAATCAGAAACAAAAATTAACCAACTATAAGCTACTATAAACTATAACTATAAAAATCATATCGTGTAATCAAACGGCTTTTCTGGGCAACTCGAGTAAAAAACCCACTTTTTGAATTATTTAGAAGAGTTTTAGAACTAACGTTGATTCTAGACTTTCCATGTTTGTTCCATGTATCCCTCGCGTAAATAGTGACTTTAACGTAAAAAAAATCAGGGTGGCGACTCAATTTCCAAAATTTAACTCCCTGATATTCCCTGATTCTCCCTGATGTTTCAAATTTTTTTCCCTGACTATTCAAATTTATTTTAAACTGATTTGAGTTACGACTGTCATAGGTTTTTTCACCTTTATCACAAAACTAAAACGGATCAGACCTGAACTGGTTCCTGCCAAAATTCGCACTAGTAATTAAAACAGTTAAGCTTCGCTTTTGCTAACTTGAATCTTGAACAAAAAAATATTTTTGTTGAGAAACTTGACCAATTTGATGTAATTGAAAATAAAAATTGCACTGGTCGACAAAAAAAGTTGTCCCAAATCTCAAATAAGTACTCTAGAAATTATAGCTTTATAACCATTCCTATTCATTTAGGTGCTCCTGGTAAACGCAGAACTGCGTCATAAGGCCGCAGGATAATTATTTGCTGTGTTCGTCGTTTTTACGTTTACTTACGGGAAAGCTTTATGGAAGTCTTTGAAGACTTGAAGCATTTCTGAAACGTCTAGGGGCACTAACTTTTCAAGGGGCAATTGACTTTTTCGAGACACACCTATTTTGACAGGAAAATTATTCAGATTTGGAATTCTGGTTGGATCAGTTGAATAATTATTTTAAAATCTTGACTGTGAAAATTAGAAGATGAGAAATTACAAATTCGCAATCAAACCTTTATTCTGAATCCTGTCGAATGCTTTTTCTAAGTATAGAAGAGCAGCTCCACGTGAATAACCTTTAGATTTATTAGCTCGTATCATCATAAATTGATTGGTCGACAACTTAAAACCTGAGCTGGATCCTTACCCGGCTTTAAAATTGGAGTATTTTTGGCATTTTTTCATAATTTGGCTAAATATTCATATTGGAACAATTTCTGCGAATTTCGCAAGAAAAACTTTAATTAAAATGTCACCAGGTGCTTTTGTATTTTTGATAATTTTGATGATAGATTTAAGCTCATTTAAGCTAGTTCCAATTAATTCCAATTGATAGAAATTTGATAACATCAAAGTGTGACTTCGCCTTTAATTGGACTCACTAGATTTCGAGTTATGAACACATTCAAACTATTGAGCAAGTCTTTGAGTCTTCTGTCAATTGGTTGCAAGAAAGAAATCACCATTTTCGATAACTGGAATATGACAATGGCGATAGTGAAGCTTGCTCAGACGATGTTAGAAGATATGTCAATAGTTTGGTAGCAATTGTAAACGTGATGATGATGAAGTGCAAGAAACTGGAAAAAAACTCGTCTAACCACTGGTTTTGAGGGAAAAAAATGTAGTAATTAGCATAAAATGCGCGCATTACAGAATGACTTGTTAGTACCTATTAGGATACTTTTCGAAAAATTTAGAGTCACTTTTTCTTGATATTTTGGTCACTGAAGTCACTACTGTTGCATTGTCTAACCGTTACGAGCCCTGCACAAGGTATCATCAGTTCCTTGCAATTCATTCTCAGAAAGTTTTACTGTTAAGTTTGTGCAAATTGTGCATGTGGTTGCTGAGTAAGAAGAGTTTGAAGGTCATTTATCGAGGAAAAACCCTTTTACTCCGCGGGAATAGGGTTAAATAAAGCCTATGCTAAAATGGATACGTTCTTCTTGAAATTTACTTTTCATGAAAAATTTTCTACTAAGAACAAATGCTTAGTTTGCTGAACCAATTACGAGTGCATAGTTTCAGTCAATTAAAAAATGATCGATTTTTTTTTGCATATTTTGAACTCATTTGGCATTAATTAGTACTTTCGTTTTCGTGTCGGAAAAATTAAGTAACCTAATTATTATTGAGTGTTGTTGTATGGTTCCTGGTGAGCGTCCACATCGAATGCTCTGAAATAAATTCTGTTCAGAACTAACTTTGTAAAAAAATCCCAAGCCTCTGAAATTTTCCCTGATGACTTTTCAAATTCCCTGATATTCCCTGATTTCCCTGATCGAAAAATCAAATCCCTGATATTCCCCGATTCACCCGGTTTTTCCCGGTAGTCGCCACCCTGAAAATGATTTTACAAAAACAAAATGTTGGACAACAATATCAATTCTCAATTTCAAGCAATAGTTAAAACATTCGCATACAAAAATGACCGATGGTCAATTGGTAGTTATAAAGTAGTTATAAAGATTCCAAGAAACAAATTTACTTTCCCCTTGTTAAAAAAAAATAAAATCAAAAGAAATAATTATCGGTTTCCGTTAGACTCTACTAGAAATTTGGGAAATAAATATTGAAATTAAGTCCGCGCATTCAATATTTATTTCCCAAATTTCTAGTTGAGTCTAACGGAAACCGATAATTATTTCTTTGATTTAATAAATCACTCTGGTATGGATTTGGATTTTCCAAATTAAAAAAAAATACTTTTTGCTTAATTGCTAATAAACAAAGGTACCAATTGCATTAGCATACTGAAAGTAATTTTTATTTTTTCCAATTTTAAGCTAATTATAAATTTGTTGGAAAAATAAAATGGTAAAAAACACGTCATAATAGATTCAAGAGCTGAAATCTAATCAATTTAGTGGAAATAAAAACAAAAACATACAATTTTTCTCATATTTAAGCTTCGTCACAGGCTTTTTTTTTCAAAGAAGCAGTAAATTAACATAACAAAAGAAAATAAGTATTTTACGTTCGCCAACGGCAAATTTGTGAATAACAATTTGGTGATTCGATTATCTGGAAAATTCGATTATCCGGAGTGAAAAAAAATTCTACACTTCGGCTAAATATTATACAGTCATACCTCGATATACGGCAACCTCGATATAAGGCAACCTCGATATAACGTAACTCGATATACGGTAAATTTTACCTCTATGTAACGTAACTTTTTAAGATGCATTAAAATTGAAAATAAATGATACAGCAACTGTATGGGTATAAATTTCTCCAAAAAAAATTTTTGTAGTAAGTTTTGAAACCAACACAATTCACAGTAACAATTCACAGTCTTGCATCAATTAAAAAAAAATTTTGCTTGTTGAAATTCTCTCTAAGTGGGCATAAGAGAAATTTAAAAATACTGATAGGTGATGGGAAATAGGTTTTCGCGCATCTTTGAGTAACCATCAACAGTTTTGCATCAATTAAAAAAAATTGTTGCTTGTTGAAAATTGTCCTAAATCTGCATAAGAATGATTTAAAAATACTAATAGGTGATGGGAAACAGGTTTTCACGCTTCTGCGAGTAACCTCTTGTATCACTTGAAAAAAGTATTCTTTTTTGCTTCTTAAAATAATTCTAAATAAGCATAAGAAAGGTTTAAAAGTACTGATAGGTTATGGAAAATAGGTTTTCGCGCATCTCTGAGTGACCATTAATATTCTTGCATAAATTAAAAAAATATTTTTTTAACGAAACGAAAATAAAAATAAAGTTGTTTTATATCGAGGTATGACTGTATACAAAAGCGAATTTTTAATTGATTTCTTATTAATGTTTCAAAATAAAGTAATCAAAAGTCCACTTATCAATGGCTAAGAAACAACGAGTCGCTTTAATTTTGAGAAATAAAAAGCTGAAGTTCATAGCAGAACTCGTTTTGTATTATTTTCCGAAAAAACACTAACCTGGGGAGTGCAATTGCACTCGATCGATGAGAAAATCGAATCCATTATCGAGGATATCCAGCAACCACCTCTTCCTGAAAACCACCAAAACAACACACTTGCTGGTTGCGAACCAGCATTTCTTTCTAATATAGCTTGGATTAAATCCAAGCTACTTATCCACTACACTTTTCCATAAACACCACACTTAACCCCCCTGAGTTTCACAACTTTATTCACCAGAATATAAACAGTTTTTCACACTGCTGCATTGCAGCATACTAGGCACCGGGAAGAACTACGAACTGTTTGGCAGCAGCCCGATTAACACTTCCGACACTTAAGATTACGCCGCGACAATCAAAATACGTGAATACAAATTTCTAACGCGACACGAAATAATCCAACTTTTATAACAACTCGATTGAAAATAAAATGTGCATCAAACCGTAATGCTACCGTATAAAAAATCAAAACAAGCAAGCAAGCAAACAAAAGCGCGTTGCTCTACTCCGAGTCTGTACGCGATGACAAAAAAAGCGTTCAACAGATACACGTCGTGTACCTGTATGCGCATACGTTTATTACTCGACGAGAATGAAGAGCGTTTTCATGCGAACTAACTGCCCGGCGCCAAAAGAGAAAGACGAAAAAACAGAAATAGAGCGTCCAGCGTACACACCAATACGAGAGATCGTGTATTTCGAGCGAATTTCGTTCAACCCGCATGAATTTTGAGAGAGATGGGTCCGATGGTCCGATTCGCGTTCCATGAAATTCTGACAGGGTTTGTTGCATTTGAGCACGACATTGGACCGATGTTGAGCGAAATGTCGACCCGTTGTTTTTTTTTTTTTTTCTTTTAGATCTGCCATCTTTTTCGCGTAACGGAAAGTGTACAGTGCGTTTGTGTATTTTAATTCACTTGAACTGCGAAGTCAATTTAATTGTTATAGCCTAACTTACACTTACGTTCAACTCTCACTGTCAGTTCGAAGTTCTTAATCAACACTATTTGTTTCAACCTCAGTCCGAGATCGAAGTAGGCCGTGGCCGGATTTGGACGTCAAAATTTTCGCTCGCGTGATATTTTGGAAGAAAATTTGTTTAACAGGATAGTGCGTGTAAGTTACAGGTGTTATTGCGAAGTGGGTTTATTCGGGAATGTTTGTTGTTTTGTGCTTGTTGCGGAATATTCACTTAAGTTCCGTGAAGAATCATTGATGAACTGGCTGAATTGGCATATGGAATGGTACTACGCCACCGTAGTCTGCAGCGGGTTCTGTATTACTTCTCATGACTGTGCGGTTTGAAACTGACAACAAGGCTAGCTGGATAATGTGTGCGGTTTTGTTCTACGTGTGATTTTGGTGAAAAAGTTGTTTTCTTATTAGTGTAATTGGTCAAGTTTTTCGGTTCAGGTTCTACTGCTGCCCGGGAATGTGCAAAAAGAAGCCAGCGGATCGTCATGAAGCAGATAAGTGGCATTTTTATTCATAGTGTTTTTGAAATGCTTTGTTTTTTGTTTGTTTTGAAATCGCACTTGGAAGGAATTGAAGAGAGGTCGAAAAAGATCGTTTTTGGGATTGCGTCTTGGGCTTACTAAAGAGCGCTCGAAGCGCCATCAACATCCAGATAGAACAGCATTGTTATTTAGAAATGTCAGGTGAATGAGGTTCCGAAAGTCATAAGAAGTACTCGAAGCAAAGATAATTTCGTAGTTAGCGTCAAATGGTATGATTCGTTATGCACGGAGGGGGAATGTAATCGTTAACATTTTGAGTGATATTTGTCGATAATTGACAACTTAAATTCAGGCGCATATGTGAGAGAAAGTCGTCCATGGCAGTCCTATTGAGGAAGTCATATACAAACGTGAACTGTTTTACAATTCAGTTTCACACCGTTTCACTTGCGATGTGCCCGTTCAGGAGGGTCGGGTTCCGAGTCGAAATGTGGCACCAAGGCTTTGCTTTTTTCGATTTTCCTATGTTGCATATAACTTAAAGCCGCGACCCAGATTCTCATGACTTAAGGGGTTATATACCTTTTTGGTCGAGAAAAATGAGGGAAGTTTGAATCTATTTTTAAGCGCATAGCATCATTTTCATTGCATCAAAGAGGTATTTTTCTGAAAGTACAGTTTATCAACAACAAAAAAAATACGTTCGATTTTAAGGACTATGGTGCAGTAATAATAGCCAAAATCTTATGCTTCACTTTTTCGATTTTTATAGCTTTTGGGCAGATGTTTTATATAATACGTTCCAATTATGACTGGTTCGGCATTTTGTTAATAAACTTGAGACTATATATTGGTCAATATGGATAACTTCGTTTTTAAATTATTAAGGCTTTGTATGCATGAAACTTTGCCAATTTTTCTATTAAATAGGTAACATTCACATCGAAATGTCGTATCGCCGAGCGTCTGCGTCGGTAGAAGGAAAAATAGCGGTCGTGCGTAATGCTTCGGTGTAAACCGCGTTTCCGGTTCGGGAGAGTTTTGCTCATATGAACGTTTTCGAAATTAAGTGATTTCGCGGAGTTTACCCAGATGCTTGTTCATGTCTCACCGAAGATTTCGTTCGGTCGATAAATATCGTGACTAACGAAAACGCGATGTATACCTTCCAAAGAATCGCGGCCAACGTGTACTCGAGATTAACAAATAGCTGGTTGCTACAAGTGGTAAAGGCTACTTCACGCGCGTCGTACGCAGAGGATCGCGGTGTTTGGCAAGAAAGATACTCATGGTTCGTTTCCGTAATAAGCGCGCATCATTTTTATATTCCGTTTTTCAGGTGTGTTTTTCGCGGGATCGTTTTTTTAGAGCAGACGAAGTGAATACGAGAGACGTCGTTAGTCGATCTGTTATATAGAAAATATCCGGTTGACCGAACCTAGAGAGACTCCGTGCTTATACATTTCAAGTGGCCTATTTTTAGATAGATCAACAACGCGCAATAGCTTTCGGTATAAAGAGGATCACCTTACGAGGAGATATCCGATCATTTGAAGTTGTCTCGAGTCGGTCCAGTATCCTTGCGTACGATTTATTGTTGCGGTGTTACATTTTCAAACTGAATAAGTTCGAATCGCATTATGAATATCGTGGCGGATGTAATGAACTCAATGGCGCGACACTTGTTGTAAAGAACCCGACGCTCGAAATCAGCGCATCGTTCACCAAAACGAACCCTGCTGTATACCTTGCCCTTTCTCCAACATCCCAGTGATTTCTCGTGGAAGTGCAGAGGTGTTCTCGGCTTCCATAAAGCGAGTATCACGTCAAAATTTTCCTATACAAACTCCTTCTTTGACCTGCATTCGGATGCGGCCGGCGCTGGTATTGCCTGATAAATATATTAAGGTCACCAGTTTTTACACATTGAGGATGCATGTTGGTCCCAAGCATCATCTATTGGTTCTCTGTGTAATTACTGCTGATCTGGCAATAACGGAGTAGCAACCGCGGGCGGTCAATCATGCTCATGCTCATGCTCAATCGACAATTTTGTTCAATCGCAGTTTATGTTTGCGATAAGTTTGTTTGTTTTAGTGTTGCTATGAAAAAAAATACACAAACCTCACAAAAACAGTGTTGTATCGTTGCAAAAACAGCGACTCTACTATTTGTGAAAACTTTCATACGTCTGGCAGCTTTGACTATAATCCAGCGCTGCCATCACTAAAGTGGTTCAAGTCGCAAGTTGCAGAAAGATGTCGTTAGCATTCCAAACGAGTAAGAATTTGAAATCTTACACACGATTTCTGGAGTTTTTGTTCTAGCTTGGATATCTGTTAACTGTGATACAATCAATAGTATATCTAGTATTCCATATAAACAAATACTTGCCTCTAGCGTAAAGATGTTTTCATCAGAATCTTTGTGATCTTGTGCTGGAAGGACGAAATAGAATTCGATTCTTTTACGTGACATAAATCACTTACCTTCCAAAAATGTACAATTGTAGTCTGGAAAATCCTCAAACTTCTGAGCCGTATGACACTCGTTTACTTTTCATCTGTCGCCATTTTTCTACTTTTCAGCCCAAACGGCACATCATTTGACATATAAAAACAAAACAAATCAACTGAAAGTGTTTCGCACATGATAATCACTGTAATGAAACAGTGGGGCAGATTCATGTGCAATTCACTTGAAAGGGATGTTGGAATCATACGTAAATGAAAGTGTTTCGCACATGATAATCACTGTGATGAAACAGTGGGGCAGATTCAAGTGGAATTCACCTGAAAGGGATGTTGGAATCATACGTTAGTGGAGTGCGGCTCATGGATGTAAGTTGATGTGTGCGACAACTTGAAACGAAAGTGAAAAATCATTGAATTCGATGAAAGAAATTCTACAAATAACAATGCAGAGTCATTTTCATATCCAATTGATGAGCGTGCCCAGTTTTTTCAGTGTATTTAAAGTCGCAACGAAAAGTCGCGCGCAACAAAAGTCGCGATTCGATTTAGTACTACGACGTTAATATTTCATTCAGAATTATAAAAATGCGCGCACGAACGAAAACTAAACTTCTTTTTTTGCGTGTTCACAAACAAAACTCTTGGCGTCGCGACTACGAAGTTGAAAAAGATTTTAAGGGCTGTTCGCGAACTCACATATTGTTAAAATATGTGCACGCTCATTATTTGTTACTCTGAAGTGAGTTAGATATGACCCATTTTTGAAAAAAGTGGAGGTACCCTAATTTGAGTACTTTTACGGTTACTCACTTCTGAGTAAGGGCGTCATACGTCAAAAACTGATTAGAATCTACTCTGTTTATGCAAACCAGGAATTAACGAAAATGAGTACAAGTTACCCAGTTTGCCTAAATTTGGAAATTTGATGATATCTGGTTTTTGTAAATCTGACTCAATAAATAAAAAAAATTCAGAACAATCAAAATCATAGATTTATTTTTCATCGAAACATTATAAAAGTTTTAAATCATTCACGTGTCTTTATATAATGCGGCAACCAACCGGTTGACAGTTGCCCGTGAACTGTGGCTCATGTTTTTGTACAGTACGCACAGCAGAAAATCCGTCATCATCCGTCACCAAACACTGCGAAGGATTTAAATTGTATCGATTGCATGTATTGGGCACTGTACATCGATACAAATGTTTCCGTTCATTATCACGAATAAAAGCCCGACTTAAAACGGCATCGCAGGACACACAACATGCGGTTGTTCATTTTGAAGAGATGTTTTTTATGTTTTCAAATCCTCTGCAATAATGATGTTGGGCTGAAATTGTTATGGAATATTGTTACATGTTGTTTGTAATGTAATTGATTAGGAAATTATTGATTTGATGAAAGATCAAATACTTACTGCTAGCAAACGAATAAAAAGCGACACCAATTGTTCTTCGAAAACAGATAATATCGCTGTTGAAAACTTTTGACTTATACATATAAGCAATGGGCAAGATCGATCCGATTTTTGCAAAATCGATCTTTTCGGGTCGATTCATCGATTTTTTGAATCGATTTCTCTGCGCGCGATCTTCTGCTGAATCGATCCTTAGGATGGCAAGATCGTTTTTTTTCGCCTGAAAAATAAATGTGTGCAAAACGGATTGAAGACAATAGTGATTGCATTTATTGTTGCTAACGTAATCTGCGGCCGAATTCCGAGAACACTTTTCTTTGAAGAGAAGAAAATTTCTTTATTGATAGTATACGAAATTTTTTTCTCTCCGAAGAAGTGTGTGCTCGGAATTCGGACACTGATCTGAAAAATGTGTCAATTTTTTACCGGGATGTCCATAGTTGAAGAATGGGCTAAAATTCAATAGACATGAAACCGAGAAAAAAGCATTTGAAATGTTTTTGTTGGTTCAAACAATTGTCTACGTCTATGACAACTTTTTTCATGAGTATGTCACCACCCCCATATCCAGCATATCCAGCTTTTCACAAACGGTAATGGCGTATAGTGCACGCAGCCCATTTTGACGTTTTCTGTAGGTCAGGGAAGCTGGATAACCTTGTCGTCGAGTTGAAAAAGAACAATCCGCAGCCAAATTAAGTCCCTCCAGTTTTTTTAACGCAGTAACCATTTTTTGCCTTTGTAAACGCGACATCAATAGACAAACCCGTATGAAATTTGGCTAATACGTATGCGTTGTGAAATATATCAAGGATTAGGGGTGGGTGAAACGGCTCTTTTGCAAGAGCGGCTCTAAACCGACTCATGGTTCACAATGATTCACGAGCCTTGACAGTTCGTGTTGTCTCAGTAAACTTTGTCGATTGGTGATTGGTGTACATTGGGGTGGCAATGGAAATTGACTTTGACAGTTTTATTTAGAAGTAGTGTTCAAAATTTCGCCTTCACGAACAGTTAGCAAAATTTCGATTTTTGGATAACACCCGACCTCGACGTTTTATACAATTATAATAACCAGTAATATCGCCCATCTTGATTTCAAATCCCATACTCCAAATTTTCCGTGGAAACTAGATGTATGTATGTTTCAAGATCACGATATCACGTGATATCTGCTATAGTGTGAACAAGGCATAAGACATTTGGCACAAAAAAACTATTACGAACTGTGCTTTTCTTCATAAGTCGAGGAAGTGAAATTTAGACCAAATACTCCTGAATTCCGATTTAGCTGAAATTTTGCATTGCATTGGATATTGAATTTACCAGTTTGGATATTAGCCAACATTATTTCATATTTGCTACTTCTGCAAGTGCACTTTTTGAAAATTGGCTTCCATAGGAACGTTGTTTACTATCGTTGTGGGTGTTTACTATCAAGCACCAAATATTTGATTTAGGTAGAAAAGGCATATGCGCTAATTTTTCAACTTTGAGTAGCGGGGTACTCGTTAACTCAAATATTGCAAAAGTTGAATTGAATGGTCGTGTATATGCCGTGCTGTATTCTGTTCTGCATGGTGTCGCGCTCGCCATTTTTGTTTATTTGAGTTTGTTCTGCGGATGTTCCGATTTTTTATGAATTGGGTTGTTCAGCTAAATCAGTTTTTCATATCATCTGAATGATCTGATCTGAACGAAAACTTTTAGTAGAAAAAAAAAAATCACAGGAAGGTTGTATGCAAAGCCACGACCGCAAGGTTGAAGTAGAATACTTTTACAAGAAAGATAACCCGGCTTCTTGCGTGTCAGTCATTTTTTCTAGTATATAAACATTGACCGTTCAGTGGCAGTATTGTAATTTCTTTTTGTTTGATATTTTGAATGAAGTTCATTGAATATTCTTAAATTTTGTGCAAATGAGACGTTAAAGTGCTGCCGAATTGTAATATGCACATTTAATACGACATCATTAAACGGGAACGGAACAAAGGCTACGGTTATGCAGAACGCGAATGCCGGCGCGATGCGATTCGCCTCACCGTGGTGAAATGTACAGCTCTTTTTAAGGCGAAGTAGAGCTATACATTTCAACAGATTTCGTCTTGCCGAATCGCATCGCGCCGTTATTTGCGTTCTGCATGACCGTAGCCAAACACTAAGCGACGCAAACACGTAATAATAATCAGAGTATGCATGTAGATGAAGATAATCAACTTTGGATTATAGCGCAAAACGAGAAAATATTAACTCTTCAAATAATCATTTGTGTTCTTCAAATTTCAGTTGTTCAATTCAATATCCGATGAAATGTTTGTTTATTATCTGATGAAGCTCTTATATAGGCCAAATGATGCATTCCCAATTTACTAGGTCCATAACTCTGCCGACCGCGCTTAAGAAAGCAATCGTATAACGACCAATCGGAGGTCGAATTTTGTGTTTTGACAAGGCTTAAGAATTTTCAATAGTACAATAGTTCGAATAATAAAATTGCAATTTCATCCATTTGGTATCTTGGAAGATTTTCTAATCGATTGCTGCAAAAACAAAGGAAATCCATCGAAAACTAACCGATTTATTAGCATTTGAAATTGGACATATTTTTCACTTTTTTCAGTTTTAGATTTTCATTTCACATCCCTATGTAACCGAACTTCCTGAGAGAAGTATTCTACTTCAAAAACGCTAAGAGTACACGCGGTCGAAGAAGATGGCAATAAACTAAAAAAAGCCGTATCGTTAGTAGATGTTGTGTACGAAAACTCGATGAACATGATTGATAAACCAGAAAACGCAAACAAAACAAAATCTCCATAAATATAACCAAAAAAAGTCGTAAAAAGCTTATACCGAACAAAAATCGATTTTTTGTCAAATCGATTTTTCAGGCTCGATTTTCTTATGAATCGATTTTATTGATTTTGATTAATCGATGCAGGAGAATCGATTTTTGTTCAAAGATCGCCCATTGCTAAATACATATACTCAGGGGTGAGTAAACATCATGGATAATAACTCAAAACTGAGTAAACATGGTAATTATGAAAATTTGGGTAAATGTTACTCAATTATCCAGTACCCGATAACTCACTTTTTGACATTTTGCATAAGAATACCAAACTGAGTAGATCCTAATCAAATTAGAGTTAAAATAAAGCAGCGTGTAAGATGTTATAAACTTTATCAATGCAGTTTAATTTAACACATTTTCAATTAAATTCTTCTAACTTATTCTTATTAAAAGGAACATAAATAATTTATTTGTTTATGCGACAATGAATCAAAATCATGAAACGCGCATTCAAAGTGAATGGGCATTTTTAATAACGATCAACATGTTGACTAACATAAAATTGAAAACACTAAACTCTTGAAAAATATTATGGGACAGAATAATAAGAATGTTTCTATTTCTTTGAGTGTACAAATATCGTGTTTTTCAGTATCAACTATCAATAGGTCAAGTATCGTACTCTTGTGTATCGATCCGAAAAATCGAAATATCGTCTTAAAAGTTGATATTTTTGATACCGATACAATATCGCCCATTGCTAGAATTATATACTGTGAATGATAATAATCAGTAACTAAGTAATTGATTAATTGGAAATAGACATTTATATTAATACGAAATGTCAACATTTATCCGTCGAGATATTTCTCCACTGCTTCGAGAATTGCGAAATTTTTTGTTGGGGGTAGATACAAAATAACGATTTTTATGGTTGCATGTTAATTTTATTATATAATTTTAGAGAAAACATACAAATGCCTTGCGTTTCGAAAATGGACTCGCTGCAAGAACTCAGCCCCCTCCAAGTTTACCAGAAGGGCCAAATCACAAGTACTTCGATAAACAATATTGTTAATTTTTCAAACCGTTAACCAAATGTATTATTCCAGGGTTTATTCAAATTATTATGCTCTACGTGATGCACGCCGAGAGGTTGTGTCCCCAATGGATATAACTTCTATAAAATCAATTGGGAAACGGTATGTATATTCAGCATGCACGTACTGCCGAACTAAGGTGTCAATGTAAATTGACTTCGAATTTCGTTCAGGAGTAGGACTCAAGTCACAAGTTTTGTCTTCTCAATAATAGTATAGTTCCCATGCAAAATTTCAGCTCAATCAGACTTCGAGACCGTGTGCCTCGAAGCGGTCAAAGTCTCACTTATTTGACCAATAAAAAATTGATTCTGAATGTGTTCGTGCTTAGAAACGGCACAATGGTTCAGAAACGGAATTTAATGGGAGATTTGGATCCAGAGCTCGATTGCGACATTTTAGATAAAAAAAATTTCGCATGAAAAAATTCTAGCCGCTTTGTTTTGTGATCCGTAACACATGTCTGATAATAAGAATACTCCTTTTTTGAAAAATACTTATTCAAAAAAAATATTAGGAACGCACTCGCGTGCCAAAAAAACAAACGAACATTATTTCAATCCTTTACGATGTGAAACAAAAATGGCCATATGCGTCACACAGGACAAACAATTTTATGTACCCTCTATGTGGTTTGTCTGGCATAGGGGAACAAGAGGCAAGATCGCCATACGGAGCAGAATGGGCATATGTTGTTTCTAGGGTTCTGGCAGAAGATTTGGAACTGTTATAAATTTGAATCATTAACATTAATGTGAAGATGTAAATTTATTCAAAATAACTGGAGAAAACAAATTCGCTTTTACACAATAAACAATTGTATCATTCATGCACGTCTCGCGTATAATATAATAGCTCACAAGCGCGAAAAATAAGGGTTTTTGCGTGCGTATATGTCGTTTTAGGCTCGAAAGTTTACTTTTGGTAATTGTTATTGATATTTAAACAGTTTCAATAAATAATGCGGTGTTTTCAAATGAAACATCATCTAAAAACAGCTCTTTTTCATAAGTCTTTCTCATGGGGTAGCTTGGGCACTGCTGGTAGCGGCAAAAATGCCATACCTATGCACGAAAACATAACCTACAAACCAGAAAGTGCTGTCAAAAAAGTAAACATCGTGCTGGCAGCAGTTAATAGTAAAATGGTACAGAATTACAAATGGTTGTCGGGGCGAAAAAAATGGTTACAGTCATCATTGGCCACTGCTGTAGACGCGGTTATTTCACATCGAATGTCAGTGAACCGAGCGGCTATTGCACACGGCAATAAAGCTTGGGGCGATGTGCAACGGTGTTCTCGATCCAGCAGGAGAACGAATTGCTGCAGCATGTTTAAGCATGGAGAAGCGATTCTAGCATGGAGAAGCGGGTAACGATTCAAGCATGGAGAAGCGGGTAACTCTCCGGGCCCTACGAAGTTTGGCGTATCAGCTGGAAGAGCAAAACCAGATTCCTAATCCGTTTAACAAATCGACAAAACTAGCTGGGCTAGACTGGCTCCACGGATTCAGGAAGCTGCATCCTGAACTTTCCTTAAGAACACCGGAAGCAACTTATGCAGCACGAGCTTCAAAAAAGTGGCTGTGGATCATTTTTTTAATGTTCTGGGAGAGGCACTTTCCTCTGGCAAATTTCCGGTAAGCCGGATTTACAACGTCGATGAGACTTCAGTGGTATCTGTGAGTATTTTTAGAAAATAAATAAAATAGATAAAAAGTTTGACCCGCTTCTACAAAAAAATACAGGTTCAAACAAAGAGATCCAAGATTTTGGCATTGAAGGGGCAACGGCAAGTTGGATGCATCACATCGGCCGAACGAGGAGTGTTAACAAAGGCATGCGTTTGTATGTCGGCAGCCGGAAGTTTTCTGCCACCGATGTTGATTTTCCCGCGCGTTCGGTTGATTGACCGGTTAAGAAAAGGTGCTCCTCCGGACACTTTATTCAATTGCAATACTTCCGGCTGGATGACAACTGATAATTTCAAAAATTAGTTTGACCATTTTTTGAGGCACACTAGGCCTAGTTTCGAGAATCCCGTACTGTTGTTGTTAAATGGTCATGTTTCATATACAAAAAACTTGGCTTTTCTTGAAAATGCTAGAAAAAAACACGTCAGTGTCATCAGTTTCCCGCCACACTGCAATCACAAGTTGCAGCCGCTGAATATTAATTTCATGGGATCGTTAAAACCTCTTTTTCTAAAAACATTGAGGAATTTCTCAAACCAAATCCTGGAAACGTGGTGACCATCAATGAAGTAAGTCACTTGTTCGGAAAGGCTTTCATTCGTTCAACCAGTTCTTCAAATGCTATCAATGGGTTTATAAAATCCGGTATTGTGCCGTTCAACCGTTTCATTTTCCAAGAGGATGATTTTGCTCCGGCAGACGTGACCGATATTGTCAATTATGGACCTTATGCTTCGGATGGCGATGAACCAGATTTTTTTGGATTTGACGATCAAGGACGGTAGAGCTTATTGCGAGATAACGAAAACGTCGTAGCTGAGGCCTCAAAACCCGCTAACGTGATAATATCAACAGTGATGTATATCCAATGAATCAGAATTTCAACCACGTCAATCCAACCACTACCCAAAGTTAAAAACCGAAAAGTCGTCAAAAATTTTACCCGTAAAAAAGCTACAAAGTTAACAGCGAATTCGTATATTCGCGGCTTTGAAAGTTTCACAAGCTAAAAGAGACATTTCGCAGGTGAAGCGGATGAATAAACGATTGATCAGAACAAATACCGAAAACCCACCAAAAAGCAAGCATCAAAATAAAACCGGAAACAAAGTAAAAAAGGATTCACTGTGCGATGTTTGCGGTTGTTGCTTTAGTTCCTCTCATGACGGCGAAGGATAAAACTATGTTCAAACTGTAACGTGTTCCATTTATGCGAAAGAGATGTGTGCCCAGGATGCATGCAATTATGTAACCTTTGTTGACAATCATTAAAATGAAGCTACCTTAAGTTAAATTTTGTTATCATTTATTTTTTCTTCAACCGCACAATAGTGTTTTAAGGACCAAAACCTTATTTATATATGCGGGAAAATTCATAGATAATTTTCAAACTGTTTTGGAGTATAAATAGTGAAACAGGAAAGGGAAACTTTGTTTCGATACTTACGATTGTACGATACATTGATACATTGTTTAATGTTTGCTTGAAATCGAAAAATATGAACATGCCCATAATGGCCCATAGGTATGCCCAATTTAACCCACACCGCTACCAGCATCATATTTTTTAGTGGCTTAGGAAATTATTTATAAATATTCAAATAACCTTTTTCTTTACTTTCTAATGTAGCAACTCTTGAGTATTATTCTTACTCTATGTAGTAAAAATGTATTCACTGGCTTTTTGCTCACTTTGCCCTAACAATTTGATGAGAAGCTTAAGGTGCTCATCTTGCCCCTTGTCCCCCTACATTGTTTCAAAAAGGTTTTCATTCCGGGTGGAGCACAACTGCTAATCGACGCATCTTCATCAGACTGCCTCTTTGGAACTGACTGCAAGGTTTGGTTAAAATAGTTAATGATTGGTTGAATTTTTTATAGCTGAACAAAATCATTTCAAATGATCTGGAAAAACGCGAAAATTCAATCGGCCATTTTTGATTTGAATTAAACTTCGCACACGTATTTGGCTTAGCAAACTGAGCATTTTTCACAGATGGAGAGATTTTTTACACCCATGAGTTACATTCTAAAAGGGCGTATGTCTTTTGGCATAGGTTTTATTCGAAGCATTGTAGTCCAGAAACCGTTGGTTGTATAGAAGAACTGTTTGAGAATGAGTTGTAGGGAATTAAAAATGCATCATAAAAATATTATACACTGTACAAAAAAACATTTTTTTGCTCAAAAAAAATTAAAAATAAACATTAAATTTCAATTAAAAAAATAAGAGTTGAGTTTTTTTTTATATTTTTTTAAAATAAACTCGACGTTAATCCGCAACTTAAAAAAAAGTCCAGGATGGAGAAATGAAAAATATTTTTTGTATGGTAGATTGATTTTTTTATAAAAATTCTAATTCGAACATTTTTCAAAAAAAAATTATTCTGATGATTTTAAAAGATGCAAAGAGTCATTTTAAATCAAAAAGCTCTTGGTAGTTAACATTCTGAAGGCATTGGTTTTCGAGTTATTTCAAATTTAAGCTCGAAAAATTATTAAAATTTAGGAAAATACACGTTTTTCTTAATTTGTCCGTGGTCCTCCAGCAAAAACCATACGTTCATTGGAATGTTTGATCAAAAATATACAATTCATTCTTTGACAACAAGACGATTGGGCGAACGGTTCTCAAGAAAAGAGCTCTGAGAAATCACACACTATAACAACTTCACCATCTTTCAAATTATTTTTTGCTTCTCTCATGTAAGTCGACTGTTGAATTTTTATGTGATCGTGAGTTATCAACTTTTTACAAAAATAAGATACAAATTCATCAATTGATTTCACCGGTGTCTCTATATTACATCGATCTGTTGCAATCAACTGTTCGAAAGGTATTCCTCTCACACAACGTTCCTCAAGTTCTTTGAAAAAACTGTTTTCAAAATCTAAACGGCTTGGGCAATGTTCACATTTACGGAGATAACAATATTTGGATCGCGTAGTTGAGCTACATAATATTTGTTCAAAGTAAATTTTAGAATGATTTTGGAGTGAATATTTCTTTAGACTGTGTATCATCAATTCAGTATTCTCGTGATCAGTACAAACACGAATATTATGAGATCCTTAGTTTCCAAGTAATTTACAATGCTTAGGTTTCAAAGCTCTAAAAGAAGTAAACCCAATATCAGTTTTGCTGATATCTTTAAAATAAGCGTGAGCCTCACGAATTGCATTCGTTGAGAGTCGCTTTTGCACATACTGTCGCTTACCACCTTTTCTCACTGAAACGTAGTCCCTTTGCCCTGGCATGGCTCTACTGACCTGGTCACTGTCATAAAACTGCAATACCTCGTTTTTTACTTCCAGGGGCAATCCATGTCCAAGCCTTACGTCAGGAATAGCCAATATTCCACTAACCTCTGATATGCGCCGAGCCTGTTTCACAATGTATTTCGTTGTTTCAAACTTTTCTGTTACCGTTTGTTGGTTCCAAGATTTCGGTAGAACCGAAAGTATTCTTACTTTATCTTCCCTCGAGCATTCGGGCGCAGTAAAATGTTCTTTTAACTGCAAAATCATCTCGTCGAAGTCTCTCGCTTTACGTTTCAATAAATCCAGGTCATCTTCAGCATCAAAATCGAAAATGTTTTGCCTTTCTCCTAGAAAGGTATAGCAATCACTGAAAAAAGTAAAAATATAAAAGTGCTCAAAAGGGCCGAATGTCGTATATCACTCGACTTAGTTCGACGAGCTGAGCATTTTCTCTGTGTGTGTGTGTGCGTGTGTGTGTGTGTGTGTGTGTGTGTGTGTGTGTGTGTGTGTGTGTGTGTGCGTGTGTGTGTGTGCGTGTGTCTGTGTGTGTGTGTGTCTGTGTGTGTGTGTCTCTGTGTGTGTGTGTGTCTGTGTGTGTGTGTGTCTGTGTGTCTCTCTGTGTGTGTGTGTGTGTGTCTCTGTGTGTGTTCTTCATTAACACTAAACTTTTCGTTACTGTTTGTTCAATGTGGGGGCGATCAAGTAGCTTATGATCATAGGTCAAACCAAGGTAGCGAACATTTGATGACCAGGGAATATCTACATTGTTCAACCGAATCCTTGTTGTCGGCACCAAACGCTGACTATTCCGATGAGGAAAGACTATGGTCTGCGTTTTTGCTGCATTCACACAAATTTTTCATGAGGTGAGGTAATTCACAAAGGCGTTAAGCCCAGTTTGCAGCTTTCTAACTATTTGGTTGTTCTGTCTGCCCTCGTACATAATGGTGGTATCATCAGCAAACAGCGACAGGATGCCTCCATTGGGTAGTTCAGGAATATCTGATGTAAATAAGTTGTAAAGAACAGGACCAAGGATGCTGCCCTGTAGAACACCAGCTCCTACGTCGTATGGGTCAGACAGGCCACCCAGCACACAGACTTGAGATTTGCGCAGCGTAAGATAGTTTTGAACAATTTTAGCTGAATAGACGGGATAGTTGTTGCGCTGTAGCTTGTAGATAAGCCCGTCGTGCCACACATTGTCGAATGCTTTTTCTATGTCCAGGCAGGCCATGGCAGTTGTTTTGGATAGCTCCTTGTTCCGATTGATGAGTTTTGTTAATCTCTGCAGTTGATATGTTGTTGGCCTCTGCGAAAACCGAACTGCTCGTCCAGGAATATGTTGTTCACTTCTGCGTGGCACAGAATACGGTTTTAGATGCATCGTTCGAATACCTTGCTGAGGGCAGAAAGCAGACTGATGGGACGGTAGCTTTTGGGGCATGTGGGATCCTTTCCTGGTTTCAAAATAGGAATCACTTTCGCCAGTTTCCACTTTGCTGGAAAGTACGCCAAGTCAAGGCATCGGTTGAACACTTTTTCCACCACAGACAAGGCTGTTGGTCCAAGGTTTTTGAACACAAGGTTGAACACTCCGTCGAATCCGGGAGCCTTCATGTTCCGAGAGAATTTGATGTTGTTCTGTACCTCGTCCACTGTTATCCGCTGATCAGGTGGTAAGATATTCGGTGTGCGCGCCAGAATTACTATCGATTCACTGACAGCTGGTTCGATTCCAGTCACAATATCACGACCAAGATTGTGGGAAGCGGCAAAATGCTAAGAGATAGCACAAGCCTTTTCGCGGGAAGTTAGCAGAGTTTCACTCTTCACTATTGACGGGGGGATGGGTTTTGGTTTGTTCTTTAACACTTTAGCCACACGCCAAAATGGTCGTGAGCAGTTGAGTAAATTACGTAATTCGGTTGCAAACTGTCTGTTTTTCACTTTCTCCAGACGTTCTTGAATAATTTTTGTCAGCTGTCTAGCGTAGAATCGGTGCCTAGGGTTGCGGGTACGTTGATATTGCCTTCTCAGCGAGTCTCACAAGGAAATTATGCGCTTAGTATTATCGTCGATTTGCGCAAACTTACGTGTCACTGGAACAGATGGGATGTAGCGGCACTCTGCTTCCTGGATGACGTCTATCATGGACTGTAGAGTACGATCGATGTCTCCAGTGCTGTTCAAAGTTATGTCCGCATCAAGATGGTTTTCAACATACGCTGCAGCTGAACCCAATTTGCACAATGGTAATTTCTTCTTTGTTGAACTTGGCGCCGTTCTACGTTAGCACCAATCTCAGCGATGACCGGAAGATGATCCGAGAAGAGCTCTGTTATGGTTTTCGGAATCGAAAATCGATCGGTGATGTTGGTCAGAAAAATGTCAAGCTTGGAGCCTACACCACCAGGGGAGATGTAAGTTGGCAATTCCGGATGAGCGGAATAGTAATATCCAGCTTCGGAATCTTCTACGATGATGTTACCATTTGAGTTGCACCTGGATTCATCCCAAGCGGAGTGGCGAGCATTGAGATCACCTGTGATGACGAAATTGCCTCCTCTTCAAGACAGCTTTTGGATGTCGTTCTTCAATTTCACCGTGGTTCCATTTGCCCGTCGAGACTGCTTCGGACAATAGACCGCCATAAATGGGAGTGGTCCATCAGTGGTGGTAATTTCGATTCCTACAGCCAGGGCTGTCATTCGCACACTCATTGCGCTCAGTGTGTTAATTTTACGTCGAGGCACAATGAGAACGGTACCTACACATTTGACAACCAACAGACACATAGAGAAAGAGCGAAAAGGAAATGACTATGAAAGATATCACCAAGTGAGAAATATTTCAAGAGAGGAAGAACGTAAACAACACATTGTGCAGTTTTTGTGACACATTGTGTGAGAACGAAGTGCTTCAGTTTGAGCAGTTTGCCTTGCGTTGCGGCTGAAAAAAATAGCAGAGAAAAGGAATTAAGAAATTGATTTGTCGAAATTTTTCAGCCAAAAGAAATGGATTTCGGAAAATAAAAGTTGAGAAGGAGAGTAATGTAGACTAATGTACAAGAGCCATATACATTTTTGAGAATTCATTTAAACATGATTCTCAATGGCATGGACGTGTTTTTTAGGACATATTATGCACGTTCAGACATGTTACTGTCCCGATATTCATATACAAGCGCTACATGCATGTGTACTACTGATACTGTTCATTAGAGTGGTAATGACTTGTATGATAAAAAATTGTCCTTTGTCGCATTTAGAAGTTCGCTCAGTCGAAAAGTGAAACTTTGACTGCTTTGAGCCATCTCTTCCCGGAGTCCGATTGAGCTGAAATTGAAAACATTTTTTGAGTTGACGAAACTGTTAAGCTTTATTGCTAAACGAAACTTGAAGGTCTCATTTGCCTATACGTTCCACTGGCCGCAGCTCAAGAATTTTCAATTCCAAGAAAGTCGATTATTTGAATTTTTATTTTTGGATAACACCGAATCTTGACGTTTCATGCATTTTTAAGACATTTGGCATCAAACATTTTTTGAAGTTTAGTATGGGGCTTTTTGCGGAGACAAAACTTTTGAGCCCTACTCCTAAATGAAATTTGTAAAGTCGATTTCTATTGCCACCCTACTGTTCATGTACGAGACATATTGCGGCTATCTCCTAGAAGAAGCCATTTTCAGTTTTGAAACAAAACCCATCGAGCGGCACTAAAAATTAGTTCCAATATTATTTCAGGGCAAGTGTCAAATTAAGTGCCAAAACCAAAAATAAATTTAATACTAGAATTGTTATACCAAAATGAACATACCGCGTAAGAAATGGAATAATTACACCGCATCAATACATCCAACATTATGAGAGCCGAGTAAGTGAATTACCAAGAAAAAAAAACGACAAACCAACATTAGCATACATATAAATCCAGTCCAGATCCAGTCTGACTATCGAGTGTTCCGGTAGGCAGAAGTTTATGTTCGGCTTCAAATGTGTTTCGGTTATTGCAGCGACATCGATGTGGTGTATGTTCAGAAAATGTAGAACTTCTTGTTGGCCACAGAGCGGGCATTCCAGTTAAGGATTCGAAAGAATGGATCCATGACGGTAGTAAAAAGTCATCATGACCGCAATCTGTTCCTGGTTGGTGCGAAAAGCTTTTGTTTACTGATCGAGTTTAAGAAAAAGCGTAGCTAGCTGTTTCATCGAGTATAAATTGCTACTAGTTGGTGCGACAAGCTTTTGTTTACTGATCGAGTTAACAAAAAAACGTAGCTAGCTGTTTCATCGAGTATAAATTGCTACTAGTTGAGGGCATGCTGGCAGCCTGTGCCTAACTAAAAAATACGGGGGGGGGGGGGGGCGGCTAGGAACACCACCAGTTGGAAGAGGTGGAAACGGCAACGTACTTGAAGTCGCTGGCGGGGTTGGTGTAACGCTAGGTTGTACACTTTTTCTATTCGACGGTCGCTGGCGATTGGCAATTTCACTTCGAATTTTGATAAATTCTGCTCGTTTTGGACAGGAACGACTGTTCGTAGCATGCTCTTTGTCACAGTTGAGACACTTGATTTATTCGGCTTCCTCAACAAGACAATCCATTGTTCGATGCGAACTTGCACATTTAATGCAGCGACTCTTGATATGGCAATTCTTTGTGCAAGCAGTTGGAACACTGCGTGACATCGCGATGAATCGGTTTGTATCGCTCCCATTGCACGATGATGTTGAATAGGGCGGTGATTGTTTTCACTGTGCTTAGTGTAGTTGACCCCCTGGTCAGGTGGATCAGGTATAACTGATCACGATACTTGATGGCTTTGTTGTGTCTTATCATTTTGTATACTGCTTCCACTTCTAGGCCGCAAGCGACAAGCTCCGTTTTTAACTCGTCCAGTTCCAATTCCGGTAAACCACGCAGTACAACTTTGAATGGTTTTGTAGCTGCAATATCGTGAGTGAAATACTCCGCTTTTGTTTGCTTCAGGTAAGCCTCTACTGCCTTGTAATGTGAGGTGGATGGAACGACGATTTTGTAGCCGTCCGTGCATAACCTCAGGGTAGCTACCAGCCTTTTGTTGATAAGTTCATCAAAGTGTTGCCTTAGCCCAGGCGGGAAACCTTATACGTAGAAAGGCGGCATTTTCTCCTTCTTTTCCGCTTTCTCGGTAGTTTGGTCAGCCAGCGATGCAAACTTGTTAGCAGCTAGTATCTTCTTGGCGATTCCATCATTCTTTTCAGCAGGGTCACGAGGACGCTTATTGCTTTGCTCCTTACTGTAACCCGTTTTTCCCATTTCGTTGGGACCCGACAACGTACTGTTGTATAACGAATGCGATAGGTAAAATAAACGAATGCGATAGGTAAACTAAAACTTTCAATTGTTGTAACAAACACGTGAGACGAAGAATAATGGTTTACTTGAGGAAAAACTGTGTCTTATATAGCCCAAAGAGTGCATTCCCGGCTAACTAGGTACTCCATTCTGTCGTCCTTTTTAGGGAAAAGCAGCAAGCAACCAATCAAAAGTCGACATTTGTGTTTCGACAATGTTCAACTATTTTCAATAGTACAATAGTTCGAACAATCAGATTACAATTTTCTGCATTTGGACGGGTGCTTAAATGATTTTTCAATCGATTGCTGCAAAAATGACAGGAATCTGTTGGAAACTGACTGAGTTTAAAGTTTGAAATTGGACAATTTTCGTGACGCTCTCGACGTTTTCGGTTTTGAAATTGGATCCCTGTGTTGAAGTTGTATATGTTGCCGTAAGACGTATTCTACGTCAAAGACTTTGGTAGTACAAGTTTTTTGTCTTGTAAATGATTGCTTTGAATGCGCCTAACTTCGACTCAAAAATTCATGACGCTAAAAATGTAGAACGCGTATGTAGGCCGAGCGTTTTCGCCCAACGTTTTTTGGGGCAGTTGGCTAAATGCGCTTCGCATGTGTAAGATTATAAAGTCCTATGTAATCATCGTCACTATCAAAATCATCCAAAATATCACAGTCCAGGTCCGTATCACTGTCAAGCTCCTGCATCAACAGCTCAGTAATCTGTCGGTCAGACAACGATGAAAGTTTCAATTTCTGTCGTCGTTTCATGACTGAACAAGAAACAGATCTATAAACCATGCTATGAGATCAGCGAAAATTTTCATGTTGGCAGTGCCCAAAACTGTCTTTAGACGGCATTCGCTTTTTTGATAATACTTCAGTATTTTAAAGTTGAATAAAAACAAAACTTATACAATCCTGAAATATAAAGCAATTATATAGCCATCAAGTTATTTTGAATCAAATTTCTCACTGATATATTTTTTTATATCACTGCAGGGTGAAGTGCAAGATAATTAATTTTCCCGATTTGGTCGTTTATGCAAATTTCAAGTTTGATGGTTGCTATCGTGCGATTCAGATGATCGAGGTGGCCACTCTATCGGGAAACGCGGGAAAAAGTCGAGAATTGCATTACTTCGAGAAAATGCGGGATAAAGTCGAGAATTTCTTTATTTCATCAGGAATTTTTCGTTGGTGCAACGTATTGTGCAATTACAAATGGTGGAGGAGTTGTGGATTTCGTCGTCAACAAATCACTCATCCCATAACTCTTACGCAAAATAAGAAGAGGGCTTGAATGCAAAGAAAATGAAGTAGACGAGAGTGAAAATGCAACAAAGCGAAAGCGGGAAGCAGACTAAGAAGTAGAGGAGCTGGAGGTGCAGGGCTGCAAGTTGGTCACTTAAAAGTCACATTATTCATCAGTAGTCAATTTTTGACGTTGACTAACGTCTATATCGAAGTTAGGCACCTGAATTTGAAAATCTAGTAATTTAACCAGGGAAAACCAGGGAAAAGTGGTCAGGTTTTGAGCGCTTATTTTGCAGTCATCTATAATCAGGTTTTCGAGGTTTTGGCATCAATCGATCAGAAATTCTTTTACTGTTAAATTTATGTAACAAAAACAAACTATTGTTTGAGATACACTATTGAAAAATTGGTAATCAACATGTATTGTCTAAATCATACCGCGCAGCCAATCACTACCTCTCTTCCCAAGCACAGTCGATACTAACGGATACAATCGATCTGACTTTGTTGTTATTGTTGTTGTCATTTTCTGTTTCCGATGCTTATTTGCGTTCCTTGTCAATCCATTCTCTATGTAGCCCCTCCTTCTTTCTTACTAACTGACGAAGCCTTGGTATAAAACGTACTGTTCGAACATTTCACCCCATCAGTTTCATTACTAAACCGTACCGATCACATACGGACGCTAGGTGTTAGCAGCTGAAAGGAGGAAAGACAAAATAGTACCGGTCATCTCGTGCCGGTTTCACCTGTAATGCTGATGGCTGTTAGTAATACATGGCTACTCTACTGCAAAATACTAAAATGGCTGGAAATCTGGACGGATTAACCAGAAAACAAGAATATATTCGGCAACTGGCACCTTTTGGTACCTCGAAATTTTGTTACAGAAGCGGCTAATTGAATTTTCTGTTTTACAAAATGCTGCTGCTAGCGGAAAAAACCTTGCAAATATGCATTTTTTTGTTAGTGTTAATTTTACGACAGCAGCCGGCCGCTATCATTTGTTTTAATGGGATACTATTTGTTTTAATGGAATATAAGAATACAGTAGTCAACGTCATGCGGTCTTGTCTTGAATACCACCCTCCTACTATTTTTTTATCAGAAAGACACTAAATTCACTTATTTTGACCAGCTGACCAAGTGACTTCTTTCATCAACCCTGCTTTAGAATTGCATAAAACGTCGAAATCTGGTGCTATCTAAAAAAAAAATTAACCAACTTTGTGGGACTTCTCAAGATGGAAAAACCAATTAAATTTGAAATGAAGAACCGGGTTCCGGCCCGGAGTCCGGGTCGAAAACTAATCTGGAGTCTGGGAATGGAAGTTGCCAGTTTTTTCGAAAAGGCGTTTTCAGTGAGAGAAGCAATCATAAATTCTCATATGTATATTTCAATTTACTGTTTCGATTTCTAAGAACAATGCAAAATATGTTTACTGTCAGAGGCGAATGCCAAATTAAGTAAAGCCTCTTTAAAAACAAAAAATAAGTTTATTGTACAATCTTACTATTACTACTAGTTATAAGTAATGGTGTGCGAAACTGGCTTTTCTGGTGTCGAAACGAAACGAAATTAACCCTTAATTTCGGTTTCGCCAAATTAGTCGAAACGAAATCAAGCTGGATTTCGAGTTCTCGAGACAAAACGAAATGGTCTCTAAATTTCGCGAAATTTCGAAAAATAAAATAAACGCTTCTGAAACATAGCATTACAATGATTTGAATCGCAAGGTGCTTACCTAGTCAACGAAGAGTAACGTAGGTATTCAGACATCGAAAAACCGACAATGACGAGAATATCAAAAATGGTAAAAACTAAAATCTTGAAGTATGTTGGAAGGTACTATCATTTCACTTTGCTACCAAGCCACCCAAGTGAACGTATGCAGCCACTGGTCTAATCTACACAATCAGGGATGCTGTCGGAGTGCAGATCAATATCGCTCTATCGATTTCTATCACCGAGAAGAATAATCGTCAACTCATCGTTAGATTTACCAACGACGGTGAGATCAGTCTCCAATCGATCACGGCCGCATTCGGGTGTCCCAAGGGGGAACCAAACAATCAACTCAAATCAACTCACCGAATAATTGTACGTTAGTCTAAGAATAAAGTTAATATAGTAGTACGTGTAGTGTCATCAATAAAAAGCCGTTGTTTAAGTGGTATCAAGGTGTATTTGTTCTGGTACCCACATTGCCCAGCTCGGAAAGAAATTGGACCTACAACTCACCAGTCGAAAAACAACCCACTCCAGGCGGAATCGGAAGGTCAGTCGTCATTTCACCTACATAAGCTGGTCCTTCGAACCGGATCCAAATTGGTTGGATCTGGACCCCCAAGTGACGACAGCGTGGATCCATCTATTCGACGTTGCGGAACACAAAGGATCGAGGGCTATTATCAACGGCAACAAAGGAGCGACACCGCCTTTGTCATTCTACGACGCTCACGACGCCATTTTGGACGCTACACTCATCAACTCTGGTAATGTACTTGAACCGCTAATGCATGGTGGCGGAATTTCTGGATTTCGGGGTTGGACCTTTATCTTCGATCGGGAAACTTACTGGAGACTGGAACTGAGGGCATCATTCATAAACGGGACGCGACATCATTAGCAGTGGGTGGTGCCAATCAACCGTGATCTGGATTCGCATCGCCTTCACAAGTAGACGAGATTAGCACGGTGGGCTAACGTGGTTCGTACAATCATCCCAGGGCTTAATTAAATTTCTGCAGTATCGCCATTTGGTTTGGGCTCTGGACATCGCACATCGGCCGTTTTGACCAGGTAAAATTACACATAGTTATGTCCAGCTGTGGCCTGGACTCTTTCGGGTATTATTCTAAATATAAATTTACCTTTCGATGCAATTTGACTTGTGCTTCTTTGCGGACTGAGCCTTGTTGGTAGTTCTGACGTATAAGGAGTGGTCTTGGATGTTGATCGATTTTGTTTGTGTCATCAAATAGTTCTCAAAGGTGAGACTATAATATATGTCCTGCGAAGCAGGACGTCTTTTTGAATACTACACCCGCATTTTCCTTTTCGAACGCATTGGTTAAATATTTCTGGTTGGAAGTCACTCTGGTTGTCGTTGGTTGAAGCACCTACACTGGTTAATAGGAGCAGACAATATTTGTCCAGGTATTGAGCTCACTTGTGTACCGGAAACACTCGAGGCCATTGTCAGTACGGGTGTGAAAAGATTTTGGTGACGCTGTCAGTTCTCCAGGTAGGCTGAGACAGTATATATTTAGCCTAAGGAGGCCTATTTTGGATACTACATTCGAGTTTCTTCTCCACTAAATCATTTCACACGAACCGGAACGTCATCATGCCAGCTGCAGCATCCACGACAAAAAAGGTGGCCTCACTAAAGTCACTTCAAGCGAAGCTGAAGGGTTTGCACGCTTCGTTCAACAACATAGTGGACTACGTATCAAATTACCACGAGGAATTTACCGCTAGCCAGATATCAGTATGCTTAGAGCATTTGGCGGAGCTGTGGGAAAAGATTGGAGAGTTGGTTGGTGAGGTGGAGTCCCATGAGGATTTTGTGGTTGAAGATGATGCCTTTGCCAAGGAGCGGTTGGATTTCGAAAACCGTTATTTCCATGTTAAATCTTCTTTGCTGGACAAGACCAAAGAGTTGCAGGATCCTCCGGTTCAAGATCATTCTGCAGTACAGGTCGACAATTCCATGCATGTTTCGTCGGATCATGTTCGTTTACCTCAAATAAAACTCCAAACTTTCGACGGTAACATCGACGAGTGGCTCAGCTTTAGGGACCTTTTCACATCGTTGATTCACTGGAAGGTAGAGCTGCCAGATGTGGAGAAACTGCATTAACAAATTAAAGGGTTGTCTACAAGGAGAGGCGAAGGCGCTAATCGATCCTCTGAAAATAACGAGAGGAAACTATCAAATTGCTTGGGAAACATTACTGAAACGCTATAACAATAGCAAATTGTTGAAGAAGCGGCAAATTCAATCGCTTCTAAAACTTCCTTCGGTGGCTAAGGAGTCTGAAGTCGAATTACATACACTTTTGGAGAGTTTCGAACGAGTTATTCACACCTTGTATCAGATTGTACAGCCAAATGACTACAAGGATCTGCTGTTGGTTAATATTCTCAGTTCCCGTTTGGATCCCAGCACACGCCGAAGTTGGGAGGAACATTCAGCGACTAAGGAACAGGATACCCTAAACGATCTAACGGATTTTCTGCAGCGTCGAGTTCAAATTTTAGAATCTTTGCCATGCAAGCTTACAGAAAGCAAGCGCGAATCGTCACCTACTAGGAAGAGGATACAACCATTTCGAGTCAGCCACAATGCAGTTCAAACGTCAACTGGGAAATGCTCCGCTTGTCCCGAAAATCATTGGCTATACACTTGTCCCACTTTCCAAAAGATGTCGGTAGCTAGTAGAGAATCTTTGTTGCGCACTCAATCGCTGTGTCGTAACTGCTTCAAGCGAGGTCATCAGGCTAAGAGCTGTTCTTCCAAATATTCTTGCAGGAAATGTAAAGGTCGGCATCACACACTGGTTTGCTTCCAGAAAGATGGAGAAGGCGAGAAACAAAGGACAACCGAAGAGCCTGGACCATCTAGAAACAATGCGGTTTCGTTAGCGGACACGAGTATGAGAACTGCAAACACATCAGTAACGGAAATAATATCAACCAACTTCTCGCAAAAGCGAAGCACTAATATACTACTTGCTACTGCTGTGGTTCTGGTCGAGGACGATGAAGGCTTACAGTACCCTGCACGGGCGTTACTCGATTCGGGATCGGAATGTAATTTCATCTCGGAGCAACTTCGTCAAAGGTTAAAGGTGTCCAGGGAAAGGGTGGATATTGCAGTACTCGGAGTAGGTCAAGCATCGAAAAGGGTGACTCAACGCATCGCGGCTACAGTGCACTCACGGGTTTCTGAATTTTCAAGGAAAATGGAATTTTTGGTTTTACCAAGGGTTACGGTGAACCTACCAATAACAACGGTGCAGATTTCGGAATGGAAATTCCCAGAAGGAATTCATCTGGCGGATCCAGCCTTTTTCCAATCAAAATGTGTCGATTTGGTTCTCGGTATCCAGGCCTTTTTCAGCTTTTTCCGGACTGGCAACGAATTCACACTGGGTGACGGTCTGCCACGGCTAACTGAATCGGTTTTCGGTTGGGTGGTGTCCGGTGAGATACAATCAGCGAAAATTTCTTCATGTATCACGTGTAACTTGACGGTATCAGACACTTTGGAACAGTTAATGGAGCGGTTTTGGGCCTGTGAGGATATGGGCAACTGCAACAACTATTCGCCAGAAGAGGCGCGCTGCGAGGAGCAGTTTGGGCGTACTACTCGAAGGGAATCTGATGGTCGGTATACTGTTTCGCTCCCAAAGGATGAATCAACATTTTCGCTGCTTGGTATGTCAAAAGATATTGCTTTAAAGCGTTTTCAAGGGCTAGAGAGGAGGTTGGATCGAGACACCGAACTTCGTAAGCAATATGCAACTTTCATGATGGAATATTTGATCTTAGGACACATGAAAAGGGTAGAAACTAGCGAGCAAGCAGAAGTCAAGAGATGTTATTTGCCGCATCATCCTGTGGTAAAGGCTTCTAGTACTACAACAAAGGTCAGGGTGGTCTTCGATGCTTCATGCAAAACATCGACTGGCATCTCTCTCAATGACGCACTTCTCATTGGCCCGATAGTTCAGCGAGACCTCAGTTCTATCATACTCCGTAGCCGAACTCGCCAAGTAATGGTTGTCGCAGACGTGGAGAAAATGTTCAGGGAAATTAACATGGATCAGGCGGATTCTCCGCTACAAAGCATTTTATGGCGTTTTAATCGTGACGACGAAATTGCAACGTACGAACTCAGCACCGTTACATACGGGACAAAACCGGCCCCATTTTTGGCCACTCGTACCCTGAAACAGCTAGCAATGGACGAGAGTGAGAGGTTTCCCTTGGCAGCCCAGGCAACTGAGGAAGATACATATATGGACGATGTGATATCTGGGGCGGACGACATCAATACCGCAGTTGAATTAAGAAGGCAGCTAGTTTCCCTGTTTGAAAGTGGAGGTTTGCAATTACGAAAATGGATATCTAACAACGAGCGAGTTTTGGAAGGTATACCCAACGAAAATCTGGCACTCCCCAATACGAACGAGGTAAATTTGGATCATGAGTCATCGGTAATGACATTGGGGTTGACATGGTTGCCCAAAGCGGACTGCTTGCGGTTTCAGTTTGCTATTCCGGCATTGCTTTCTGATCAACTTCTAACCAAACGCAAGATTCTCTCCATAATCGCATCGCTTTTCGACCCCCTAGGGCTCCTGGGAGCAACAATTGTGAAGGCTAAAATCTTCATGCAAAGTCTTTGGCATCGTGTTAATGCAGGAGGCAAACGATTGGAGTGGGATGAGATACTTCCAGCAACGGTGGGTGAGGAGTGGCGTATATTTCATTCTCAATTGCCCACACTGAACACTCTTCGCGTTCCTCGCTGTGTCGTCGTAGCTTGTGCTGTTTCTACTGAGATACACTGTTTTTCGGATGCCTCGGAAAGGGCATATGGCACTTGTCTATACTTGCGTAGTACGGATAAAAACGGGAATTATACAGTCCATCTTCTAACTTCTAAATCGAGGGTCGCACCACTCAACGTACAGTCGCTGCCTAGGCTAGAGTTGCGGGGCGCTTTGCTTGCTGCACAACTAGTGGACAAGGTGTTGGATGCCCTTAAAGGGACGTATAGGGTCCATTTGTGGACGGACTCGACCTGTGTCCTTCAATGGATCAAAGCACCACCAAGTCCATGGACAACATTTGTGGCAAATCGGGTCTCAAAGATCCAAGCACTTTCGGAAAAACATAATTGGAACCATGTACCTGGAATTTCAAACCCCGCAGACTTGATCTCGCGTGGTATTTTACCAAATGCATTGGAAGGAAACCGCGTTTGGTGGGAGGGCCCAGACTGGTTGAAAAACGGAAAAGGAAGAGTGGCCCAATCAACCCGATATAACACTGGATACTATATCAGAGCGGCGACAACGCACGGTGATATGCGTCGCATCGGACGCGCCTTGCTTCAGCTCTATGTTCGTTTCTAATTTTTCCGCTTATTCGAGACTCATTCGGGCTACGGCATATTGGTTACGTTTGATAGCAATTTATGTAAAAAGGGTTAATCCAAAGCCAAATGGATTCCTCACAACTGTGGTACTTAGGAAGGCAGAGGCAGTTATAATTCGGCGAATCCAAGAAGAAACGTTCTCGGAAGAATTGAAGGCGTTAACTAACAACAAGGCACTTCCTCGCAAGTCCCCTTTACGTTGGTTTAATCCCATGATTGATTTAAACGGATTTTTACGAGTAGGTGGAAGGTTGGGACGCTCGCAAGAGACCCATGACACAAGGCACCCAATGATATTGCCATGGAAACATGAATTTACTACCATGCTCTTTAAACACTATCACCAAACTTTACTGCATGCAGGCCCTCAACTGCTTCTCAGCTCAATTCGGTCACGATACTGGCCACTGGGCGGAAGGAAAACAGCCAGAATGGTTGTCCACCAATGTCAGCGATGCTTTAGAGCAAAACCAACATTACTGAAACAACAGATGGGTGAGCTGCCAACGGCGCGCGTTACAGTAGCTAGGCCATTCTCCAGAACCGGTGTGGACTATTTTGGACCCGTGCATATTCGCGACGGGCGAAAGCGACCCGCGATTAAAGCATACGTCGCGGTGTTCGTATGCATGTGCACTAAGGCAGTACACATGGAGTTAGTCACTGACCTGTCAACGGAACGCTTCTTACAAGCACTACGCCGATTTATCTCAAGACGGGGAAGGTGTACAGATTTGTATTCCGATAATGGGACAAATTTTGTCGGCGCGCGAAACCAATTAAAGGAATTGCGGAATTTACTAAGGGACAAAGAGCACCAAGAGAAGGTTTCTAAGGAATGTGCACAGAACGGTATGCAGTGGCACTTCAACCCACCTAGTGCCCCGCACTTCGGAGGCCTTTGGGAGGCTGCCGTTCGCTCAGCCAAACATCATTTGCTTCGTGTGTTAGGAGAAAATCCAATCGCGTTTGAGGATTTCAATACCTTGTTAATCCAGGTTGAGGGCTGTTTGAACTCCCGTCCACTCACTCCACTATCGGATGACCCAAGTGATATGGAGGCGCTAACAGCTGGTCATTTTTTTACCGGAGGATCCTTGCAAGCTATCCCAGGACTACACTGACGTGAAACTAAATCGCTTGAGTCGATGGCAACTGGTACAACGGCAGCTGCAAAACTTCTGGAAGCGTTGGCGGACAGAATATTTATCCCAACTGCAAGGTAGAACGAAAAATTGGGAACCTCCGTCGAAGGTAGAAATCGGAAAGCTGGTGATCATC
The DNA here is from genome assembly GCF_029784165.1 of Wyeomyia smithii. Taxonomy (NCBI): domain Eukaryota; kingdom Metazoa; phylum Arthropoda; class Insecta; order Diptera; family Culicidae; genus Wyeomyia; species Wyeomyia smithii. Next base: position 159,028,462 of record NC_073696.1, read on the forward strand.
GTCGACAGCAATCAACCACCAATGCGATGGAAGATGGGTCGTATACATAAGCTGCACCCTGATGATGTAGTCCGCGTAGTCACCGTAAAAACTGCGGGATATCTGCAACGGCCAATCGTTAAACTGTGCATGTTACCATCTCCAGAGACCGAAAATTCAGCTGACTCGACAAGCAATTAGAATAGTCACGGCTAAGTATCTCCATCCAATGCATTGAAAGGGGTTTGTTTATTTATTTCAGAAGTTCCTGTCACTTCAGGGTGGGTGAGGATGTTGGAAGGTACTATCATTTCACTTTGCTACCAAGCCATCCAAGTGAACGTATGCAGCCACTGGTCTAATCTACACAATCAGGGATGCTGTCGGAGTGCAGATCGATATCGCTCTATCGATTTCTATCACCGAGAAGAATAATCGTCAACTCATCGTTAGATTCACCAACGACGGTGAGATCAGTCTCCAATCGATCACGGCCGCATTCGGGTGTCCCAAGGGGGAACCCAACAATCAACTTAAATCAACTTACCGAATAATTGTACGTTAGTCTAAGAATAAAATTAATATAGTAGTACGTGTAGTGTCATCAATAAAAAGCCGTTGTTTAAGTGGTATCAAGGTGTATTTGTTCTGGTACCCACATTGCCCAGCTCGGAAAGAAATTGGACTCGGAAATTGGAGAAATGTCTTTGTAAATAATAATTTAATAAACTTCTGAACTGATTCTTTTGGTTTGAATGGAACTATGTTTAAAATAGTATATCGACCAATCAGTTTGCTTTCTTCAATAAGTAAACTGTTTGAGAGAATTATTCTTAACAGAATGATGTCACACATCAACGAAAATTCAATTTTTGCAGATGACCAGTTTGGATTTCGCCATGGGCATTCCACTACTCATCAATTGCTCAGAGTCACTAATATGATACGAGCTAACAAATCTGAAGGTTATTCCACGGGAGCTGTTCTTTTAGACATAGAAAAAGCATTCGACAGTGTTTGGCATAAAGGTTTGATTGCGAAATTGCCAACATTTAATTTTCCAATTTTCCTAATCAAAATTTTAAAAAATTATCTTACTGATCGAACTCTGCAGGTTATCTATCAAAATTCAAAATCTGGTGGATTTCCTGTCAGAGCAGGTGTACCTCAAGGTTCAGTCTTGGGTCCAGTCCTGTACAAAATATTCACTTCAGATCTTCCTGATTTGCCTCCAGGATGCACAAAGTCATTGTTCTGCGATGACACAAGCATTTCCGTAAAAGGAAAAAGTCTTTGTGTCATATGCAGTCGATTGCAGAAAAGTTTAGATATATTTTCTTACTACTTGAAAAAGTGGAAAATCTCTCCCAATGCTTCTAAAACTCAAACGATAATTTTTCCGCATAAGCCTAGGGCTTCTTGAAGATGAATGGGGTTATTTTAAGTTGGTCTGATGAGGTTAAGTACTTGGGACTAATTTACGATAAAAAACTTATTTTCAAAGAGCACATTGAGAGTATACAAGCCAAGTGCATCAAATATACGAGATGTTTATATCCTCTCATTAACAGAAATTCTAAACTTTGTTTAAAAAACAAACTTTTGATTTACAAATAAATTTTTAGACCAGCAGTGCTTTATGCTGTACCGATCTGGTTAAGTTGCTGCTCTACAAGGAAGAAAACGCTTCAAAGGATTCAGAATAAAATTCTGAAAATGATTTTGAAGCGTCCTCCTTGGTTTGGTACACTCGAATTACATAGACTTACTGGTGTTGAACCATAAGAAGCTATGTCAAATAAAATTATTAACAATTTTCGACAAAAATCGTTGCAATCCTCAATTGCTACGATAAGCTCTCTTTATAGCCAATAAGTTAGCAATTAAGTTAGTTATAAGTTTACTTCCCCTTTTCTGACAAGTAGGTTTAAATCCCTACGTATGATAAGTCCTAATTGCGAAAGCAAACAAATCCTAACAATTAAAATTACAAATTTTTAACAGTGTTGAGAAGTCACCATTTGTGATTGGACACACATACTCATTACTTACTAATATTTATCATAAATACTTAAGCTACTAACAAATCCCCCCCTTAAAAAAATGTTTAAAATAGTAATCTTTCATAGTATTTTATCATTCAAAATCCAAGTTTTGTCCTAGAGCTCAAACTGGAAAACATGAGAGATGGTAGGGGGCCGTTCCTAAACCACGTGGTCATATTTTGAACACTTTTTATACCCGCCGTACCCCCCTGTGGTCTTTCGTGGTCTTTTGGCCAACCCCCTCACCCCTTGCGCTTTTAAACACGTGGTCTTTTTATTTGTCACGTGGTTTAGGAACGTCCCCTAGGTAGGTTTTCAACTGTCGTATACCAACTCTTGTACGGCACCGTAAACCATAAACAAACAAATTTCGAATTAAATCACTGACCCGCGCAAGTAAGTTCCGTTACATACTGAACGTTTTATGCCTAAGCGTTACAGCACACTCGCTACCATGCCTTGTTGAATGTACCGCAACGCTTTGTGCTTGATTCATACTGCACGCAAAATGCAGCGTTGCAATTTTGATGCTCGTCACTCCAGCTGTTTCCAATAACGAACGAACAGTTTATTCCTGTGAGTTTTGGTGTCCCTAGCAAAGATAACTTTTTCAAAGACTTGACTAAGTTTTTTCCTAAGCAAACATAAAAGCGACGAATCCGATAAGCAATTACTCGGCGGCCTTTCGATGCATTTCTGCATTCTCTAAAAGCAGCAAAATTCACAGGAATGGTTAAAAAGCTGTAAAACCTTTTAAGGGCAACCATTTTTAGCTTTACGGCAACTTTTTTTCGCTTTTGTCGACCAGTGTTATTGAATTTTTTAACACCGTTTAGTCAGACTAGACCAAGAGACATCTTCATCAATTGGAGAAAACAAACTTTAAGTTAACTATAATGTAAACTTTAAAGTTTTTAATATTTTTGCGCATTTTTAATACAAGTTAAAGTTACTTTTTAACTGTGCAGTTTGACAAAAATGTCCCAGTTTGTCACCTCAGCTACTCAACCAGGTGAGCAATGTCTCTCGATCTCTCTCGAACACCTTCTCCAAGGTTTGCAAAGGTTTTCGGGGTCGGCCGATATGACGAAAATAGCAGTTGGGTTTTACATGCATTCTATATTTACGATAAGGGGGGCTTAACCTGACTCTACTCTACCACGTGGCATTTTTGTCTTAACTAAGCACATGCATTTTTATCTTAGGTCTAATCACATGCTAGTTACATACAATATCTCCGAAGAACTCTGCTACCGATGCTGGCTGCTCTGTAGCTCGGCAACCTATGCCGTCACGTCGACGATACCGCTGTCTGCTGGTCGTTTCCGCAACTCTCCTCCTCCCAGGCCGTAACCATTGGGGAATTCAGCGAACCTTCGCCGTCCCACGGCTCGTTCGCTCGTCTTGCTTATTGGTCCGAATCCAAATGACTTCGCTGACTGACGTACTGTCTACGCTTGGTGTTGATGGTAAAGATGGCGTAGCTTGTAGGTCGATCGCACGGAGGGCTTGCACGTGGCCAATGTACTACCCCTGCGACGAAGAGAATTTGCAATTTCTGGGTCCTGATTGGAACACAAAAGGCCCAATTAATCGCATATAATAGCTATCAGCTCAACCTTTCGCCTAAGGTTATACGGAGCTAGATAGGCTTACCTGATTCACTCTCCTCATTTGATCTTTGAGGTTACGTTTACGCACATTAGCCCTTTCAAGGCTTTTCTGGTTTTTAACTTTACTCGACTAAACTGGTCTGAGCTTATCGAGCGATCAATCTGCAATGGCTGACGATAGCTCGCCAATATCGGATGTGCCTGTTGATCCACTGATCTTCGCCACTGCTTCGGGTTTCATCGGTTATGGTTATAGCATCGTTGTTCTAAATCGAGGTGTTACGGCAGTGCGATATTCTCATGCCCCCTGTGGTAACTTTAGCAGTTATCACCGACGGCTTCTAACCGAAACAGTTACATCATCCCACACTCCCTCGAAAATAAATTGTTCTAAATTTATTTTCACGAAAGACAGTTAACCGCAAACCCATCACAGCAACAACTCCAGGTTTGATTCAAATATCGCAATCTTCTTATAACAATCCATACAAACAGGTGTTTCAACAAACAATCACGCGAGGGACGGTTTTTGCTGATCTCATAAAAAATTATAGCAAAGGTGGGAATCTGTCTTAACCTTCCCATGTCAAACGAGAATAACGGCAGTCGGAACTGTTTATCTCTCTCTTTCACTACTCAACATTCAGTTTCCTTTCACTAGCACACGCATCAACATCCTCAGGTTGCGCTGTCCTGTAGTACGCCATGCGGGATTTAGCTAACAGATTGTTCGACCCATGATGAAAATTATGGAAATAAAGTGTATATTTACGGAATGTGGCTGAAAAAAGTTAGTAAAATTTCAGTCGGTGTCAAATTACAGTTGTTACTTCAATTGAATACGGCGTTCATTAGAATTTGGCATCTTAGTTGACGTGGCATTTATCTGTTTTTCTTCTAGTAAGCCAAAATAGGTGTAGTATTTCACTGACCAAACCATTTAGTTGAAAGGATGTTTATAGACACATCATGGAATCGGAAAACAAATCGGTTGTTGTTGGAAAAATGTTGTGAAAGTTTTGTCTTGTAACCGGTGGTTCCGATAAACACTACCTTGTGACTCCATCCCAAGTCCATTTCCCTGCCTGCTATAAACGACCATACCCCTAAATGCAACTCTGTTGACCGTGTTGTCGGTATCGCGAGAGCAGTGAGAGAGGAACAGTAACAAAGGGATTGTTTGTTACGTATGTCCCAAGCGGCGGTGCAACTGAGCAACTTTTTCGATGAAAGTGTGAACGGAATCCAAAAAGCTCGGGGTCAGTTAAATTAAAAAGAGACATTAACAAACGATGTCATCTAAGGTGGGCAAGGCGGAACGGATGTGACTATATGTCAAAATTTGACAACTTCGTCAAATTTTCGGTCTCATCTAACATTCCCTAGACATCTAAAGCTTGGCATTTAGCGGAATGCTTTCTTTCGGAGCTCGACCCTCAAGCAGAATAGAAGTGCGCGTCGGAATAAGTTATTTCAAAATTTCTTATTAGAATACACGAGGTGTATAAATTAGTTATACTCGAAGTGGAAAAACTCTAGGCCTAACGTTAGCGGAAAACTTAAAAGTAAAAATAGAATAGAAAGTGCTAGTGTGTTAGAAATCAATAGTGGCGAGTACGTTTATTTGTTAACCTAACTTAAATTAACAAAGTAATGTAGTCTTTTTCATAGTAAAGAAATTTAAAGGTTAAAATCAGTGCTAAAATTAGTGCTACGCTACTAAGAGGAAGAAAAGGAGACAAGATAAAACAGAAAAGGTAAAATATTGTAAAATAATAATTTATACATAGTAAAAAGATGAAATTGTTAAAAGCACATGTTAAAAGTGTTTGTCCCAAAACCGACACGTAAATTAATAAAATCACGCAGGTCCGTTTGGGGCTTTTTTTCTGTTACTTGGAACAAAAATTCCGAGTTTTTCTTCATTACTAGAAAGCATTGAGGAACTATACGAAAATCTGGAACCTACGTGGTCCACGACGCTTGGTCGAGTCAGTAAAGTCCACCTTGGATTACCTTTTCCTTGAAACGGGTGGTTGTTCATCGAAAACGGGAGTCCCTGTTAAGCCGCGGAAGGCCCAACTTGGGGTTCAATCCTGGAGTGAGTGCGGAGGAACACGCGAGCCGTCTAAATCAGATTCCATCCTTGGTCAGCCGAAAATCCGCTACATTGCTTCATTCACCAACCCCACCCGGATGTGTACACCGGTCATCAAAGAATAAAGGTTGGATTAACCTTTCATGCAGAAATAGTAATCCGGAGAGCAACAAGTAAACTCCTGGTTTTGGGAGTGGTCACCGGTCATCTACTGGCGGATCGAGGATCAATCGTCGTTGGTATGAGCCTTTTCTGGAGATTGGTGAGTCTACACCTCCCCTTAAGTGGATAGATATAAGCGGATATAGATGTAAGAATATAACGGTTAGTCTAATTGAAACGTTAGTATCCCGTGAAAGGGAAAACCATAGTACAAAACCTTAAAACCTAGAGAATACACGGAAAGTTAATGTATTTATACAACTTCGATTTGTCTGCGCTGTTACCGAACCCAGAAAGGGGTTAACAATCCTCGCTGCTTGAGCATCGGTTCTAAATCCTAGCATACGTGGCCTTTGAGCATGCTCTAATGTTAGGTTCCGTTCAGCTATGCTAGCCACAGTAGATCGTGCATTAATGTTGTCGGAGTAATCTGGATAGTTTCCTTTCCAATCGAAAAGGCGGTTCAGTGCTGCTCGTTGTTATTAACCACCGTGAACAGTAAGTCGAGGTAGATAACGTCCCTGAGATCCCCACCCAAGTAGAGCACAAGGTAGCCTACCTTTAGGGAATTAGACATAGAGTTACAGTCTTTCTCTATAAGCACCGAGAGGGTAAACATTCAACAGAATCAATTGCGTAAACATCATACAGTGAACACAAAATTACTCGTTACATATCTACAACGTCTTAATTTCAATTTTTTCTAAATGCTCGAGCTAATTTCTATTTCTTTTTTTTTTTAGGTTATTGATTCATTGATTCTAAAATGATTCATTAGTTTGGTCCAGGTTTCAGGTCTGCCGCGGAAAATATACCGATGTTTTTCCCGTTCGCATCCGCGAGTTCGTACGAACTAGTTCCTCGCCGCGATAAAACGGTACACGGAGTATACGCGGGACCGAGTTTCACATTGTACTTTTCATTAGCCAATGACAGATGAAAGTTGCGTTTTAAAACCCGTTGTCCTATTTTATAAATCGGGGCCTTAACAGGAAATCTTAAGTCGTATCGAAGTTTATTCTTATTATAGCTTTTTTGTATATCTATAATGAACTCTCTGAACAAACCAATCATTTCTCTCCAATTTTCCTCCTCTCCATTTCCTAAACCAGCAATTCTCTCAAGAAAATCTTTTTGTTTGTCTCTTGGGTTAATATTTTCTAAGTTCAAGTCAAAGTTTGTTTCTGATTGGTCTGCAATCTTTTCAGACTCGATTTCTTCTTGTTCAGTTGCTTTTTCAGTGTTCACATTTTGATTGTCTATTTCTCTGCCAGATTCTGATGTTTCTGATGTTCCTTCTTCGGTAAATTCGCTATCCGAATTGTTCTGTTTCTGATTTCCATGCATTTGCTTTATTTTCGCGTCAATACTTTTTTGTACTTCCTTTCTAACTTCTGGTAAGTCTGATAGCAAGGTGAAATACCTCGTATACAGAGATCTTAAATTCTTTTCCAAGCCCGTTAAAAATATGACGTATTTATGTGCATCGCGCATATTTCGTATTATATCCAAACGGTGCATATAATGAATCAATCGCGTTTGTAGTTTTTGTTTTTCCCGCGCGTTTGGCTTAGATTTTTCCATAAGTAACGATATTTCTTTAACACTCTCTACAATCGGTTCTATTTCTTGTTCAATTTCTTCTGACGGCACTCGAAAATTCATCTGTGACGTATTCAACGATCTTTCCTCTTTTAATTTATCTTTTAATTTACGACGTTTGATACTGTCATGTTCATTCATCGCGAACGGTATGTTTCTAATAAATAGTTCAAAATCCAATTCCTCTTTTAGAAGATGATACACATCCAATGACTTATATCGAATTTGATATTCCATTGTTCTGAATCTCTAAGCTTGAGCAATTATAATAAAAATAGAAAAAAGATATTGAGATAATTTACAAATTAGCTCAAATGAGACTAATTACAAAAAATTAGTTCGGGAGCCTTTAGTAGCAACATAGTTCAAATACATTGTATCATGGACGACAATCTTTTAGCTAAATATTATTATGTATTAAATTTTTCGATTATATTATTCGGTTACAGCATTACATGCAAAATCAATCACCTAATTTGATATTGGAATAATGAATCAAGACCCATTCCCATTAATTTGTTCCAATTTTAAATCTAAGTCGCAAAAATACGTTTCTTTGTTTGAACCAGCAGTTTCGTGAACCGTTCAAAGTGGATTCAAGCATAAATTATGCTTCGCGCACTAGTAAAGCCGTTACCGTTCCGATATCTGCAATCACTTATCGAACGTATTGTCAAGGGGTTGCAGAAAAACTTCAATGTTCCAGTTATCACTGCCCTCTCTTGTCTTCTAATAATCGCTTTTCTTCGTCCTCCTGCTATTCTTCTACCAAAAAAATTTCGCGTTGGGCGCCAATTGTCACCTCAGCTACTCAACCAGGTGAGCAATGTCTCTCTATCTCTCTAGAACACCTTCTCCAAGGTTTGCAAAGGTTCTCAGGGTCGGCCGATATGACGAAAATAGCAGTTGGGTTTTACATGCATTCTATATTTACGATAAGGGGGGCTTAAACTGACTCTACTCTACCACGTGGCGTTTTCGTCTTAACTAAGTACATGCATTTTTATCTTAGGTCTAATCACATGCTAGTTACATACAATATCTCCGAAGAACTCTGCTACCGATGCTGGCTGCTCTGTAGCTCGGCAACCTATGCCGTCACGTCGACGATACCGCTGTCTGCTGGTTGTTTCCGCAACTCTCCTCCTCCCAGGCCGTAACCATTGGGGAATTCAGCGAACCTTCGCCGTCCCACGGCTCGTTCGCACGTCTTGCTTATTGGTCCGAATCCAAATGACTTCGCTGACTGACGTACTGTCTACGCTTGGTGTTGATGGTAAAGATGGCGTAGCTTGTAGGTCGATCGCACGGAGGGCTTGCACGTGGCCAATGTACTACCCCTGCGACGAAGCGATATTGCAAATTCTGGGTCCTGATTGGAACACAAAAGGCCCAATTAATCGCATATAATAGCTATCAGCTCAACCTTTCGCCTAAGGTTATACGGAGCTAGATAGGCTTACCTGATTCACTCTCCTCATTTGATCTTTGAGGTTACGTTTACGAACACTAGCCCTTTCAAGGCTTTTCTGGTTTTTAACTTTACTCGACTAAACTGGTCTGAGCTTATCGAGCGATCAATCTGCAATGGCTGACGATAGCTCGCCAATATCGGATGTGCCTGTTGATCCACTGATCTTCGCCACTGCTTCGGGTTTCATCGGTTATGGTTATAGCATCGTTGTTCTAAATCGAGGTGTTACGGCAGTGCGATATTCTCATGCCCCCTGTGGTAACTTTAGCAGTTATCACCGACGGCTTCTAACCGAAACGGTTACAAGTTTCAATATTTTTGTCATTTTGTGGTAATATGTGTTCTTATGTATATATGTATGTACCGTAAAACGGGGCGAATTAAAACAGTCTGCGATATATCTTACTTACCTTACCAAACAGTCCCAAGCCGTGGTGTGGCCTTTGCTGTACGTAAGAGTCGTCTCCATTCCACTCGGTCCATGGCTGCAGTTCGCCAGCTCTGCAGTCTGCGTAGGGTACGCAGGTCGTCTTCCACCTGATCGATACACCTTGCCCGCTGTGCACCTCTCCGTCTCGTCCCTGACGGATTGGTTTCAAGAACCATCTTTACCGGGCTGTCGTCTGACATCCTTGCAACATGCCCAGCCCACCGCAAGCTGCCTATCTTAGCGGTGTGGACGATAGATGGCTCCCCAAGCAGCTCCTGAAGTTCGTGGTTCATTCGCCTTCTCCACACTCCGTTTTCCATCTGCAGTCCACCGAAGATGGTGCGCAACACCTTCCGCTCGAAGACCGCAAGGGCGCGTTGGTCCTCCACAAGCATAGTCCATGTCTCATGCCCGTAGAGGACTACCGGTCTGAACAGCGTCTTGTAGATGGTTAACTTGGTGCGGCGACGAATTCTACTCAATCGGTGCGTCCTCCGGAGACCAAAGTATGCACGATTTCCTGCCATAATGCGCCGTTGAATTTCTCTGCTGGTATCGTTGTCGGCAGTTACCAGAGAGCCCAAATACACAAACTCATCAACCACCTCGATTTCATCACCACCAATTTGAACTCGAGGTGGGAGGTTAGCACTGTCCTCTCGTGAACCTGTTACTTTCATGTACTTCGTCTTCGATGCATTGATGACCAGTCCAATCCGTTTGGCTTCAGCCTTTAGTCCGATGTACGTATCCGCCATCTTCACAAAGGTCCGAGCCACAATGTCAATATCGTCGGCGAAACCAAACAGTTGAACTGACTTTTGGAATATCGTGCCACTCGTGTTAATCCCCGATCTCCTAATGACACCTTCCAGGGCAATGTTAAACAGTAGGCACGAGAGACCATCACCTTGCCTTAGACCTCTTCGGGTTTCGAAGGGACTCGAGAGTGCCCCCGAAACTCGAACTACACACATCACTCGCTCCATCGTCGCTTTGACCAACCGCGTCAGTTTGTCCGGAAATCCGTAGTGCATAATTTGCCATAGCTTGTCCCGATCGATTGTGTCATACGCCGATTTAAAATCGATGAATAAATGATGTGTGGGCACGTTATATTCGCGGCATTTCTGCATAACCTGCCGAACCACGAATATCTGATCCGTGGTGGCGCGGGCACCCATAAATCCCGCCTGGTAGTGCCCCACGAACTGCTTCGCAAATGGTGATAGTCGACGGCAAAGTATTTGGAAGAGTACCTTGTAGGCGGCGTTTAACAGAGTGATTGTCCGGTAATTGCAGCACTCCAGTTTGTCGCCCTTTTTATAGATGGGACACACAATACCCTCCATCCACTCCTCCGGTACTCGTTCTTCCTCCCAAACCTTGACAATGACCCAGTGCACGGCTCCAGCCAGTGTTTCTCCACCGTATTTCAATAGCTCGCTGGGAAGTTGGTCCACTCCAGCAGCTTTATTGTTTTTCAGCCGACCAATCTCCTCCTCCACCTCCAGAAGATCAGGGGCTGGAATTCTGATGTCTTCTGCTCGTGCACCAAGATCAGTGCCATACCGTCCTCGCGCTCTACTGCATCGCCTTTTAGATGCTCGTCGAAGTGCTGCCTCCACCTTTCGATCACCTCACACTCGTCTGTAAGGAGGTTGCCGTCCAAGCTCCTGCACATATCGGCTTGCGGCACAAAGCCTTTGCGAGAGCTGTTCGGCTTCTTGTAGAACTTCCGAGTGTCGTTAGCTTGGTACAGCTCTTCCATCGCTACGCGATCTCGATCCTCTTGCTGGCGCTTCTTCCTTCGGAGGACTGAGTTTTGGCTGTTCCGTGCCTGTCGGTGTCGTTCCACGTTCGCTCTCTTACGGTGTTGCAGCATTCTCGCGCGTGCTAAAACTCCAGTTGTTCCTTTTGCACATCCAGTTGATGAAACAAACTCTGGATTAATGAAATTTTCTGGCATTGTGGACTGGATTTTTGAAAATTTCAATATACCCGATCCAATTAAAATTTTTCTTACAGCATTCCTCCCAACAGTTAGATCATTTTTGAAGCAGTTGACTGCCCAATGGCCCCTCCTTGCAGCGATTGTATCCTTCGATGCCTAATTCAACTGCGTATATGAAGGATTCTATCTCTGTCTTACAGTGGAATTGTAGAAGTATTTTACCAAAAATTGATTCGTTTAAAGTTTTGATAAATAAAAACAAATGCGATGCATTTTCCCTTTGTGAAACTTGGCTTACTTCAAATATTGATCTCAACTTCCATGATTTTAACATTATTCGCCTTGATCGAGACACCCCATTGGAGGAGTACTTTTAGGGATTAAAAAGTGCTATTCTTTCTATCGTATTAACCTCCCCTCGATTCCAGGCATCGAAGTTGTCGCATTTCAAATGACAATACAAGGTAAAGAGCTTTGTATTGCCTCAATATATATTCCTCCCAGAGCACAGGTTGGGCAACGGCTGCTCTTTGATTTAATAGAACTTCTTCCCTCGCCACGTTTGATTTTGGGAGACTTCAACTCTCATGGCGTGGCTTGGGGTTCCCCATACAATGATAACCGTTCCTCTTTAATCTATAACCTTTGCGATGACTTCGACATGACTATTTTAAACAACGGTGAAATGACACGTATCCCGAAACCTCCAGCGCGCCCAAGCGCTTTGGATCTATCCTTATGTTCGACGTCGCTACGGTTGGATTGCACATGGAAGGTAATCCTTGATCCTCACGGTAGCGACCATTTGCCTATTCTTATTTCAATTAATAACGGGTCAACTCGCATGCGACCAATTGACATTCCGTATGACCTCACACGGAATGTCGATTGGAAGTTATACGAGGAAATGATTTCAAAAGCGGTCGAGTCGATTCAACATCATCCACCACTTGAAGAATACAACCTCCTCGCGGGCTTGATTAAACGTAACGATTAAAGAACGGCCTCCCACTCCGTGGTGGGACCAAGAGTGCTCCGATGTCTACACGCAAAGATCCGACGCGTTTTTGGCCTACCAGAAGGGAGGTATACCTGGCGACTATTTACGGTATTCGGAGCTTGATACCAAGCTTAAAAGCTTGGCTAAAGCAAAGAAACGCGGATATTGGCGTCGGTTCGTGAACGAGACGTCGAGGGAGACATCGATGAGCACTCTTTGGAACACAGCCCGAAGAATGCGGAATCGCGTATAGGTCAACGAAAGCGAGGAGTCTTCAAGTCGGTGGATATTTGATTTTGCCAGGAAAGTATGTCCGGACTCTGTTCCTGAGCAAAACATTGTTCGCGATGCGTCTCCGGGCCACGACGCGATAGAATCACCTTTTACGATGGCAGAATTCTCAGTCGCCCTCTTGTCCTGTAACAATAACGCGCCTGGGTTAGATAGAATCAAATTCCTGGAGCAAAACATTGTACCGCAGGATTGGAGGCAAGTGAAGGTGATCGCCATCCAAAAACCAGGGAAACCAGCTTCTGATCACAACTCTTATAGGCCGATTGCAATGCTATCCTGTATCCGGAAATTGATGGAAAAAATGATACTCCGTCGTTTAGACCATTGGGTCGAATCAAATGGTCTACTATCAGATACTCAATTTGGCTTCCGCCGTGCCAAAGGGACGAATGATTGTCTTGCGTTGCTTTCAACAGATATTCAGCTGGCGTATGCTCGCAAAGAACAAATGGCGTCTGCGTTCTTGGACATTAAGGGGGCTTTTGATTCCGTTTCTATTGACATTCTTTCGGGTAAACTTCACCGACAAGGATTTTCTCCAATTTTGAACAATTTTTTGCACAATTTGTTGTCCGAAAAGCACATGCATTTTACGCACGGCGATTTGGCAACTTTTCGCATTAGCTACATGGGTCTTCCCCAGGGCTCATGTTTAAGCCCCCTTCTTTACAACTTTTATGTAAATGACATCGACGAATGTCTGGCAAATTCATGCACGATAAGACAACTTGCAGACGACAGTGTAATCTCTGTTACAGGAGCCAAAGCTGCCGATTTGCAAGGACCATTGCAAGATACCTTGGACAATTTGTCGAATACAATATCGTTGTTTGCGTATCGCCTTGGGTTGCATGCAATCGACCCATACGATGAGTTTGGAGATCTTAGCTGGAGTACTACCATTGAAAACCCACTTCTGGAGCCTGTCTTCTCGTATTCTAATCAACTGTGAAGTCTTGAACCGTCCCGTGATTTAAAATTTTGAAAGGTTAATCGAACTTAATTCTCAAACCCGTTTTATGACATTGTATTTCAATCACATGTCCCAAAATATTAACCCTCCTTCGAATATTCCAAATCGTGTCGAATTATCAAATACTTCTGATTCTACTGTGTTTTTCGATACATCCATGATAGGAGAAACTCGTGGAATCCCGGATCATTTACGCGTGCAGCAGATCCCTTAATTTTTTTCCAATAAATATCGAAACATCAACTGCGACAATATGTACTACACTGACGGATCACTTCTTGATGGGTCCACTGGCTTCGGTATCTTCAATAACAATTTAACCGTCTCCCACAAGCTCGATAATCCTGCTTCTGTTTACGTCGCAGAATTAGTTGCAATTCAGTACACCCTAGGGATTATCGAAAAAATGCCCACCGACCATAATTTCATCTTTACGGACAGTCTCAGTTCCATTGAGGCTCTCCGATCCATGAAAGATGTTAAGCACTCTCCGTATTTCCTGGGGAAAATCTGAGTGCTTTATCCGAAAAATCTACTCAGATTACCTTAGCGTGGGTCCCTTCTCACTGCTCGATACCGGGTAATGAGAAAGCGGACTCTTTGGCTAAGGTGGGCGCAACAAACGGTGATATTTATGTAAGACCAATTGCCTTCAATGAATTTTTCGCATTTGTACGTCAGAATACGATCATCAGTTGGCAAAATTCTTGGACCAAGGGGGAACCGGGAAGGTGGTTACATTCCATAATCCCCAAGGTATCGACGAACCCGTGGTTCAAGGGGTTGGATGTAGGTCGGGATTTCATTTGCGTGATGTCCCGGCTTATGTCCAATCACTATAGATTTGACGCGCATCTCCGTCGTGTTGGGCTCGGGGAGAGTGGTATCTGTGCCTGTGGTGAAGGTTATCACGACATAGAGCACGTTGTTTGGTCATGCCCTGTACACCGTGACGCCAGGTCTAGATTAATAGCTTCCCTGCAGGCCGAAGGTAGGCAGCCGGCTGTTCCTGTTCGTGATGTCTTGGCAAGCCGTGACTTATCCTACATGTCCCTTATATACGTTTTCCTGAAATCCATCCACGCCCCAGTTTAGTCCTATCCCCTTCCGCCTACATCCAACCAAACGACAAGAACACGTTAAGACCCCGGATCCGGAAACAGCAATCAGACCCGCACGATACTCTCAAGGCCCGATGGAAACAACCCAATATGCCAGTCCGTACTATCTTGGCCCAGCAGCGGAACAAATTTAATATGCTGCTTACCTATGGCAATGAAAACCATCAAACAGCAAACCTGTGCTTTTAATGCAAAATATTCTAGCTTTAAGTTAGATTTAGTTTCAGCTCGTAGTCGGCAGCAAGGATAAAAAATTTGCTTTTAGTTATTAAGATACTTTAGAAAGTAAGCTACCAGATATAATTGGCGCCGTTAAACATTGAATTGTATTTGTGCCGTGTCAAATAAACTATAGATGAAGAAAAAAAAAAGACGGTCAGTGCAATATGGTTGTGCTTAAAACCGTTAGGAGAAAGTGGTCCTTGAGACCGAAAATGGTTATCTATTATACGTCCAAAACTGACCTACGCTGCGTTAGTGTGGTGGCCAAAAACCAAAGAGCCCCCCGCTAGAACAAAGCTAGATAAAGTTCAACGACTTGCGTGCATTACTATAACAGGAGCAAGGGAGAGCACCCCATCAAAAGCTCTTGATGCAATTCTTCATCTGCTGCCGTTGTACGAATACCTGCAACTAGAAGCAGAAAAGAGTGCCTTAAGGCTCAAAAGAACAAAAACTATCTTGTAAGGTGATCTTGTGGGTCACCTGACTATACTGAACTTTTTTAAAAGAGGGCCAGTGATGAGTATGAATGGAAACTGGATGGCACCTCTGGACAATCATGATACTCCCTACAAGGTATGCGAAACGTCGCGTACAGACTGGGAAGTCGAAGTTCCTGATGTCCGTCCCGGTTCAACGATATTTTTCACAGATGGCTCAAAAATAGTTACAAAAACTGGTGCAGGAATCTTCGGCCCTGGAATCAATGTTTCAGTGGCAATGGTACACTGGTCAACAGTGTTTCAAGCAGAGATTTTCGCAATCCTTGAATGTGCGAATGTGTGTCTGACTAGAAAATACATACATGCATATATTTGTATTTTCTCTGACAGTCAAGCAGCGCTGAAAGCACTTGATGCTTATAAATGTACATCCAAGATTGTCTGGGAATGTATTCTCACATTGCGACAGCTATGTCAAACAAACACAGTAAATTTGTATTGGGTTTCAGGACATTGTGGCATTGGTGGGAATGAAAAGGCAGACGAACTTGCAAAACAAGGATCTAACTCACAGTTTATCGGCCCGGAACCTTTCTGCGGAAAAAAGCTCCTAGAGCTCAATAAAAGAGTTCTTTGTACATCGGCCTAGTAACGGGGCACTGTCCGAGTAGATATCATTTAAAGAACATTGGTCGGGTTCAGGATGATACCTGTCGCTTTTGTAATATAGAAAGCGAGACATCGGAGCATCTGCTGTGCAATTGTGGTACATTATTTAAACGCAGATCAAGGTTTCTTGGCAGTGGTTTACAGCCCAAAGAGATTTGGTCCTTGAATCCTGGAAAGGTGATTGGCTTCATAAACCATATTTCACCTGACTGGGAGCGTGTCGGTGCAGGTACCTGATCACTCAACAATAGTGGTCATTTTGCAAGTGGACACGTATAGCAATTGACTGGGATATATTACAAAAGTTCACATCAATGGAAAACGTAATTCTAATTCCCTAACAAAAAAAAAATGAAATGAATAACTCATTGGATGTAGGTTGTAATTATTTTAATGATGTGATAAACATGTTTGATTTTGGTGTGTTGAAATATGTGTTTAGACTAAGAATTAGTTCATAAGTTAAATTGTCTGTACGATGTTGTATGTCGAAGATGAAATAAATAATAATAAATAATAATGATTTGATTCTGTAAATATATGTACAATAAAGTATGAAATATTTATAAAAAAGGAAGGTTTGAGAAAACTGATTATTAGTCATTGCGCAAATTGTAAATCGAATTTTCGGTAATATCATTTTCTCAAAAACAAAAATAACAAATAGATAATGGTTGTTTAAGTTTTAATAGTATTTCATTGTCTTTAACAAATATAATAATTTCTTTACCTGAAAGTAATTTAAAATACGCTATTCTGTTGACTATATTCAGTATGATTTTCAATACAATTTGTTGTTGAGCATAAAAATTAATAAAATTTGTTTAAACAGTTTGATCATCTACGATAAATTTTTCGCTTTAAGTTATGGTAAATTGTATACTCATCAAGAAATCATCTAGAAAAATATTTAGTTGATAATAAATGAAACCTTACTTTTAGTGATTCTCAGGTATTGGATTTGTAATTCTGTTTTTTTTTTTTAATAGATCACAAAGTTTTTGAATGTCGAATTTTGTGTCCCCTAAAAACAAGACTAACATTTCTCAGTTATGTGTTCAATGAGAGCGAACCATGTACATTTTATTTATTCATTGATAAAGTATATTTTTATGGTAACACGTTTAAAATATTATTGATAAGGTACCTGGCAATTTTGAAATCAACCTATGCTGACTTCAAAGTCAGTAGTCAGAGTGTTTTGAAACAATGCTAAAAATTCAGGCAATTCCAACTTTTTCTGCTCGACACATCGATCACTCTGTCTGCACACTATAAGGCATGATATCTGGTCAGCCTTGTGATAACAATGAACTATCTCAAAAACACATTTAAATACACTACGGTGTGAGAAGAGGAGTCCTCTAATACAGAGAAATCCGAAAAAACGCTTGAAAATTTTTACAAGCTCCGTCGATCTCCCTCCAACGGCACTGAGTGAGAGCCTTGGTGGAACGTTGAACTTCGTACTCTACGCAATAAACTCTACAAGGCCCGTAAGCAATACTTCATCTCCAAATCCGAGGACAGCCGAAGCTCACTTTGTTCATTCGAAAGTCGGTACAGCTCGCTACTTGCAGGGTGGCCACCTAACCGGGAAAACCGGGAGAACCGGGAAAAAACGGGAATTTCACTGAACATTACAAGCCGGGGTGAGATTGTGCCAGTGGGGGTGGAATTGTGCTATACAAACCCATTTTTTGTCAGCCATCTCATGGCGATCACAAGACCAAAATTTCTTAAGTAAGTTTCCTCGAATACTTAACCAAAAAGAGACTAGTCCTGTGACCCGGAAAAGATGGCTGACATATCTTACAGTGCATAAAACAGTGTTTGTTTTTATTCATCTTCCTCTTGGAAGCTAACTTGACCAAGGTAAGCTCCCTGGAAGTAGCATTCAAATGGCTCGAATTTTGCCTAGAGCAAATGTCGCCTATAGATGTCGCCAAGAATACTCACAACTATTGAGTATCCATTCGACGAAGACATTGCTGATTTCCTACCTTGATACTTTTTGTAGAGATCTGATAGCTGCTTCAGGCAAGAAACTTCCTAACTTTACTGTGTTTATTAAGAAGATTCTGATTCTATCACATGGCAATGCCACGCTGGAGCGAGGTTTCTCCGTGAACAAGGAATGCGCAGTCATGAATTTGGAAAAAGACAGACTTGTAGCGCAGCGCTTGGTGTACGATACAGTACAGGTTGCCGGAGGAGGACACGAAATTGATATTGATGAGGAGATGCGTGAGCTGCTGAAGTAACGTGTTTTAAGTGTTATGAAAATACTCTTTTATATATTGAATCTTATCTGGTTGAGGTAAAAACGATTCCTTCAAACTTAATTTGGCCTAGAGTTCCTCGGTAATGAGTATTATATGCGTTGTTCATAAGATACTTGTAGACATCTCCTCTCGGAAAGGTGACATCCGTCACATTTTTCGATATTTTGCGACTATATCTCTTGATTTCAATAAGGCTGAACACGTCAAGAAGTGACTTAGAGCATATTGAGATGTAAATCGAAAGTCACGCTTTATTATTCCTTAACTGCATGGAAAACTACAGAATTCAAAAGTACAATTAACCAGGAAAAATAATTTAACGAACCGGGAAAAACCGGGAGAAAACCGGGAATTTAATTTCGGGTTTTGAGTGGCCACCCTGTACTTGCAACCAGCTTCAAAGATTATGTGGAGAGAATACAGTCCAACCTCAAGTAAAACCCTTTGATGTTCTGGAAATTCATGCGTTCACAGAGGACGTGCAACCGCATTCCTGCTACGGTTTCTCTAGATGGCACAACGGCAAACTAAGTTTTTCCAGTCCGTTCATAACGCAAGCACCGCACTTCCTGTGGCACAAAAAGTTAATGGTAACGCGGAACATGACGTGAATTTTCCTCCGCTGAGCTTCACACCAGACGACGTTCAAAAGGCATTAGCCAATCACGATGCTACTAAGAGCCCTGGACCAGATGGTATCCCTCCGCTCTTCTTGAAACACTGCGCGCGCTCATTTTCGCTTCCAATTTCCTGCATATTCAATCGTTCTTTGTCGGAGAAGTCTTTTTCTAGCCTTTGGAAAACTGCATCTATTACACCTATCCATAAGTCCGCTAA
Source organism: Wyeomyia smithii (assembly GCF_029784165.1). Taxonomy (NCBI): domain Eukaryota; kingdom Metazoa; phylum Arthropoda; class Insecta; order Diptera; family Culicidae; genus Wyeomyia; species Wyeomyia smithii. Next base: position 159,047,663 of record NC_073696.1, read on the forward strand.
TCGTAATAATGTCGAGAATTACCGAGGGATTTCACTTCTATGCTGTATCAGTAAGACCTTCGAAACGCTGGTTCATGGCGCACTGTATGATGCGGTTCGACCCTTGATATCGGAGTTCCAACACGGATTTGTGCAGCGTCGCTTCACAACCACGAATCTGATGTGCTACACAAATACGTTGTTCCGAGAGATTGAACTATGCAATCAAATTGACTCAATCTACATTGATTTTGCGACAGCGTTCGACACGGTACCACACCTTCGTGTCTGCGACAAACTAAAAGTGTCCTCCTGATTGGCTGGTCGATTGGATCCGTTCTTACTTAACCAATCGATACGCTTTCGCGCATATACAATCAACTTGTTCGTGAACGACTTGTGTTCTCGTATATCATCTTTCAAGCAGCTGTTTGCAGATGACCTGGAGATGTACAGGATTATCTCTTCCATTCTCGATTGTTTGGCACTTCAACGCGATATAGACATTGTCCTTCAATGGTGTGAAGAAAATGGAATAAGCATCAATGGCAAGAAATGCAAAATAATTACACTCACTCGTCGCTGTACCACAGTCAATAACCAGTACACCCTAAAATCAATCCCGTTGGAACGTGTCTCCTCTATCACGGATCTAGGAGTGACGCTAGATTCCAAACTGAGATTCAACAACCACGTAACACTAATTTCTATTTGCTAAGCTGCTGCTTCTAAGCTGCTTCTATTTGGGCTCCGTTTCATACATCGCTCGTTATTAAAATTGAACGGATACAGAGGCTGTTCATAAGGTTCGCATTACGCAATTTACCATGGCGAGACCCGCTTCATCTTCCAGTATATCCAGCTCGCTGTGCACTTATCAACTCGGAAACACTAGGAATAAGACGACAAAGGTTACAAATAATGTTTATCTTCGACACTCTCGACGGGAACATCGACTGCCCGCAATTACTTTTAGAAATCCCTCTCTACGTTCCGCCCCGACAACTTAGAAGATCTCCTCTCTTTGCTGCTCCCACACATAGAACTACGTACGGCCAGAACAATCCACTTAAGGCTTGCCTAAGGGCTTTTAACGACGTTGGCGATTACTACGACTTCAGCATTTCTAAAAATGTTTTTAAAAATAGAATTAGGATTAGGTAGGATAGTCTGTAGGATTAAACCGAAGACGAAACAATAAATAAAAATCGAGTAGCATAGAACATTTGGCCTGTAAGATAGAGCTTCAGAGCTTTAGTTTTGACAGAAATTGCTATGCCCTCCTAAACGAACGACAAAACTTCATAGTTTTGCCTTTCTCCTAGAAAGGTATAGCAATCACTGGAAAAACCAAAAGTATAAAAGTGGTCCCAATGGCCGAATGTCATATACCACTCGACCCCTTTCGACGAACTGAGCATTTTCTGTATGTATGTATGTATGTGTGTATGTGTGTGTGTGTGTATGTATGTGCAACTTTTTTTTCTCACTCACTTTTCTCAGAGATTGCTGGACCGATTTTCATAAAATTAATTTCAAATGAAAGGTCTAGTTGCGCCATAGGTTGCTATTGAATTTCATTGTAATCGGATTTTTAGTTTAGAGGTTATGTATCAAAATGTAAAAATCACGAAACATCAATATCTCAGAAACCACACTACCGATTTTATTAAAATTGGTTTCAAATGATCGGGCTGTCTCCAGAACCCTTAACTTTTGAATTTCGTAATGATTGAACATATGGTTCAAAAGTTATGTGAAGAAAAGTTATCCTGAGGTTGTTTAAACTCACTCATTTTTCTCAGAGATGGCTGAACCGATTTTCACAAAATTAGTGTCAAATGAAAGGTCTAGTTGCCCCATAGGTTGCTATTGAATTTCATTGCAATCGGATTGTAACTTTGTCCGTTGTTCATGAAAATGTGAAATCACATAATGAAAGTAAACATATTGACTTCCTCCTAACGATCACTGGCTAATTAAAAGGTAGAAAAGTGATCCAAATGGCCGAATGTCATATACTACTCGACTCAGTTAGACGAATCGAGCATTTTCTGCATATAAGCATGTATAGGTGTATATGTTTGTGTGTGGGTGTGTACGTGTGTATGTGCACCTTTTTTCGCACTCACTATTCTCAGAGATGTTTTGACCGAACAGATTTCAATGAAATTAATTGCAAATGAAAGGTCTAGTTGCCCTATAAGACCCTATTGAATTTTATTGTAATCTGATTTCTAGTTTAGAGGTTATGTATCAAAGTGTAAAAATCACGAAACATCAATATCTCGGAAACCACACATCTGATTTGATTAAAATTAGTTTCTAATGAACGGGCTACCTTAAAAACCCTTAACTTTTGAATTTTATGAAGATTGAACTTGTGGTTCAGAAGTTATAGAAAGAAACGTGTTCTAGAGACTATTTAATCTCACTCATGTTTCTCAGAGATGGCTGGCCCGATTTTTATAAAATTAGTGTCATATGAAAGGTCTTGTTGCCCCATAAGACCCTAATGAATTTTTTTACAAACGGATTATTACTTTGCCTGTTATGTTTAAAAATGTGAAATCCAGCTATGAAAAGAAACATATTCTAAAACAAATTACTTGGACTTACTCATATTTCTCAGAGATGGTTGACCCGATTTCCACAGAATTAGTATCAAATAAAAGGTCTACCTACCTCACAACACCCTATTGAATTTTGCAGTAATCGGACTGTAACTTCGTCTGTAATGTATCGAAATGTGAAAATCACGAAACTTCATTATCTTAGAAACTACACAACCGATTTGAACAATATTGATATCAGATGAACGGGCTAGTTAAGGGTTAACTGATGAATTATGATTGAACACGTGGTTTCAAAGTTTGGCTGCCCCATACGTTCCCTTTTCATTTGATTGTAATCAAACTTAAGCAAGCGTTATGTTTTAATTTGTAAAACAACGAAAGTCTATTATCTCAAGTATTACACGATTTATTTGAACATAACTAGTGTCATACAAATGAGTCATCTCTCAAACTTACAAATAACAAACTTCATAACAATTTGATATGCTGTTGAAAAGTTTTAGAAAGAGAAGAAATTCAAAGACTATTTAACACTTTACCTGCTTCGATCAATATATATGGCCTCAACATGATTTAAATGTGGTATCGTACTATCTGAACGTTCCCGGCATCGCTCGTGATTAAATTGTTCACAATTAGAGTCATTGCTTTTATTTCGCTATTTCTTAAGTACTAACATTACGTCAAATTTCATATTTTATACTTTTATTACAACATCAATATTTTAGAACCCAAAGAGTGGATAAACATTTATTGGATTTAAGCATTCATGTAAATCTATTTTTACAAATAATAAGTTTGAATGAGAAAGGCTGAGTCTGACCGCTAGGTGGATTAATTTAGGTTTTTAATATGGCTTCAGTGAAAGCTTCATATTTCTTGAATATGGCTTCAGTGATGACATGGATTTTATGCTCTGCGTGAATAATAAATACATCCCGCATGATGTTACGGCTTTGTATTTAAGAACAAAAATTACCGGCTGAGAGTTTATTCTTCTATGTCTGACTTTTATTAGTAAACCAAATTGTTGTTGAGATTTATTCAATTCAATTTATAGTCGCAACGAGCACAAACCAGAAAATAATGTTATAATGTGCATCGGAAATTTGGTCCGCAATTTCGTAATCGTCGGAATTGGAAGTTTAATTTCGCGAAATTTTAGGCGGAGTTTAGCGAAATTCAACGAAATTTTTCGGCAATTTCGCGAAACCGAAATTTCGGGAAATTTTTAGTATTGCAAAATTATACGAAATCTTTCGAAATCTCGCACAGCTTTAGTTATTAGTAGTGATTCGATTCAACAAACTGAGGATAAAAAAGTTACACACATATCTGATTTTCCATTTTTTTTTTGAAATATATGATTTTTATTTCAGCTAGTATTTTAGAAGAAACATTAGTCGAACTCTAGCTCTGCTTCAGCGAAACTTACCACTTTGTTTTTAATAGAGAATAGAAGTTTTGGATTACATAAATAGGAAAAAGCAGCATTTCTTGATATTTTGAATTTTAGCCTTGGATACTGCCGCGCATAGAAAGCTCGTCCCATTTGCATTTTCAGCAAGCCGAGAAAAATGCGATCTTATATAAATTCATACCATTGCTTTTATATAAATTCATACCATTGCTGCGCGATATAGACATTGTCCTTCAATGGTGTGAAGAAAATGGAATAAGCATCAATGGCAAGAAATGCAAAATAATTACACTCACTCGTCGCTGTACCACAGTCAATAACCAGTACACCCTAAAATCAATCCCGTTGGAACGTGTCTCCTCTATCACGGATCTAGGAGTGACGCTAGATTCCAAACTGAGATTCAACAACCACGTAACACTAATTTCTATTTGCTATGCTGCTGCTTCTAAGCTGCTTCTATTTGGGCTCCGTTTCATACATCGCTCGTTATTAAAATTGAACGGATACAGAGGCTGTTCATAAGGTTCGCATTACGCACATTACGTACATTACGATCTTATATAAATTCATACCATTGCTTTTTATGAGATACGTGTACACGTTTTCCTGAAGTTTACCAAAACAAAGTTTCCAAGTTATTTTATTGTTACGTAACTATGCATAGCTAGCTACCATTTCCGCTTCTTGAAATTTTGGTCACAAGTCATTTTTTTATCAGTTTTACTATTCTGAGCGCTCGATGCAAACAAAATGAAGATGCTGGCAGATGATCAGAATTCTGAAACACTTGTGAAATTTGTTCTATTATCTTCAAAAGCTCAAACCGGAGAAAATGAAAGTTTATAGCTATTCAATCTTTCCTGTGAATTCTAGTGTTCCTAGCCACTAACTTGTTTTCAGCGACTTAAATGAGTTTTCTCATAAACATAATGTTGAAGCGACGAACCCGGCGAGCAATTATTATGCGAACTCTCATTTAAGTTGACGCGTTTTGGTAATGGATGGCGGCACCAAAAATCATAGGAATGGTTGAATAGCTATAATCTTTCATTTTTTCCGGTTGAACTTCTGGAGTGCACTTTTTTCATTTCGTAAGCGTAAGCGTAATGAAGCTTGCTGAGCTTACATAATTGTTGGCTGCTTAATTTGCAATTTGAGAATCGCAAAAGATGTGTTTATACTGTGCTACTATGGGAAGGGAAGAAAAGCTGTACTACAATTTGACACAGACTCCGCAGTAAACTGTTAATGTCGTTTCGTTTTCGCGGTGTAGCTACACTTAAACGACACTTTTGACACCGTAAATGTTTTATTTGACTTTTCGGACTACCCTTTTTCTGTCTCAGACTACACTTTTTCTGTCCCTGACGACACCCGAAAAAAGCAGAGTGGACTGTAGGAAGTTACCAACACATTCACACGTATGTGTCAAAACTGGTTTGTATTGGTTCTCGTTCCACGTGGTAAAGTGTCAGGTGAATTTTTTTTCAGCACATTTGCGAGATGGACATATGAAATGGAAACGAGACAAAATGACGAATGCGATAATGACCAAAACAAAACGAATTGACAGCTATCCCATTATTACGCATACCAATGCCACGACACTGAAAATGTTTTATTTGAAGCTACAAAGTATAGTCCGGAAAAGTGTAGCTACACCGCGAAAAAGAAAACGACATAAAAGTGTACAGAATAATATGCTACGATCCTTTTGACAATATTCAGTCTCTCCCAAGCCGGGGTTCGGACATACGACGACTGGCTTTTGTTGAGCCAACATCGTATCTCGAAACCAGCTGGAGAGGCAAAAGTTGCTTTTTATGTAACTAATCAACAGCCTGTTTAGAATATCCCGAACAAATTTGGTTGATGTGATAAGACCTGTCACTTCAAATTTAGGGTTCAGAAATTCACGTTTAGCCGTCGATAGATAACCGTTTTTGACAATCGGGAATTTCTTGAAATCATGCGGGAAAATATGCGGAAACTTCAAACTATAAACTGAGTGGCCACCCTGGATGATTATGAAACAACATATGAACATAGGGAAAAGTGATGTCAGTTCTATTTATGAGAAAAAAGTATGAACAGAGGTTTTGATAAAGAGATATCTAGTTTCCGATGTAGGCCGTCTAAAGGCAGCACTGGGTACCAGAGGGTTAAAAATAATAAGATGAATGTTTCAAGTGCAGCCGCACACACGTCCAGTCTGCAACATGATATCGACTGAGAGAGTGCGAAGCTAATTAAACCCGTCCAGAAGGTTTCTCTGCTGAATGCATGGGAATCAATGTACATACGAAGATGAAACACCAATTATTCTCTTCAACCTAGCTAAACAGAGAGTACGGAGTCCCCCATCTCTCTGAGACTTGGAAGCCGTAGCAAAAAACATTCGTTATCAGTTGGACATCGGGCCTCGTCCTGTAGATGAGTATGAAAATGCTCGAAGCTGGTCTACTCTGAGGGGTGAGGTAACTAAAAATGGTCCGGCTTCCTAGCCGGACCCGGGAGTGTCATCTAGCAGTAAAGACACGACGAACGTTGGTACTCGAATGAATCGCACTGAGCGATCAGTTTATTGTACACGTCGGTAGCAATACCCTTTTCTGCTGATGCAGCGGGTGATCGCACCGTCGTTTTATGCTGATGCGATATATGATCGCACCGCTTGTTTTATATTTACTTATATTCTAACTGGTGCTTGGAATAAGTCCATTACACCACCCCTCTTAGGGAAAAATTTGAATTTTATAAATTCATTTGTTAAAAATTTATATTCATATAATTGGTTATGTAGAAAAATTGTAAAAGATGTATTACCTCATTTCCTTAGTATATTAATGCAGCTTTTTTGGTTTTGTTTTTTCAATTTGTTGTTCAAATATTCTTTAAAATATATACTTTCTTCTACATTTATTTTGAAATCTACATCAGAAATACCAAAATCAGATACTAAATAACTTTCCTGTTTTTGTATTTTCCTACTATTGAAATTCTTATTGATTTATCTTTGAAATTTTTTCATATCCGAAAATATGCCTAAAAATATATTTTTAATGTATTTTTTTTCATATATGTTTTTAATGTAATGTCGATGTCGATTTTTGTCGAAAGTTGATTGTAATTTTTTTTTGGATATTTTTATTATTATTTTTTTTTTGTTTTTTTTTTTGTAAATGTTATATTCTCTTTGCCTATTGCTTATTTTTATTTTATTTTACTAGTTTTCTCTGTTAGTTTTTTTTCAAATTTTGTCTTGTTGTATAGTAGTTAGTGGTGTAGCTAAGAATTTTGTCGTATCGTCCCAATCCATTGGTGCTTATTGGGTAAAGATCTCAGATATTTATTGAGATTACCAGGCTTAAATTAGTTTATTTGACACGGCACGATACATTTTCTGTTTTACTGAGCCAAGTACAATTCGTATTAATTCTACGTTAGCAGGGAAAAGAGGGAGGCCTTTTCTTTATTCTCGCGGCCGACTACGAGCTAGTGGGGATTTAAGGTGAGAGGAGGGGAGATACAATTTTGACTTAAAACTATTTTGGAACTTCGTTTTTCAACTGGTAGAGCAATTGTATTCTTGTTTGTTGTGGGTTCAAAATATTTGTGTAAGCATAGATGCGGGCTCTTCGTTTCCGTGTATTCAGCATAGCATATTTGTATCCTTAATCTGACAAATAGACAAAGAAAATTTTAAATTTTAATGTCAGCGTTTTTCAGAAAGCAGTATAGCTGTGTCATGTACTGGAGATCACCGCTTCCCAGAATGTCTCTAACGGGTACGTTCGGTTGTTTTCCTCGGGCCCGAAGGGAATCTATAAGCTCGGACCTAACACCACAGTATTCGGTACACGACCAAACAACATGCTCGATGTCATGGTAGCCATCGCCACAAACGCAGTGATTACTGTCTACAAGCCCTATACGAAAGAGATGCGTGTTTAACGTGTAGTGATTGGACATAAGTCTGGACATCACGCGAATGAAGTCCCGACCTACATCCAACCCCTTGAACCATGCTTTCGTCGATACCTTAGGAAAAATGAAATGTAGCCACCGTCCCAGTTCATCTGAGTTCCATGATGATTGCCAACTGTTGAGTGTTCTCTAACGCAAAATGCTATAAAATTCATCATAAGCAATTGGTCTTTCATAAATATCGCCATCAATAGCACCCACCTTAGCAAAAGAGTCAGCCTTTTCATTACCCGGAATCGAGCAATGAGAAGGGACCCACGCTAAGGTAACCCGGTAATTTTTATCTGTTAAAGCACTTAAAAACCGCCGTATTTTCCCCAGGAAATACGGGGTGTGCTTCACAGGCTTCATCGATCGCAGAGCCTCAATGGCACTGAGACTATCTGTGAAGATGAAGTAGTGGTCTGTGGGTAGGGTTTCGATGATTCCAAGAGAGTACTGAATAGCAGCAAGTTCTGCGACGTACACGGAAGCAGGAGCATCGAGTTTGTAGGAGGCGGTAAAATTTTCGTGGAAAACACCGAAGCCAGTGGACTCATCTAGATTAGATCCGTCAGTGTAAAACCTTTTATCATAACTAACATGTTTAAACTTATTGGAAAAAATCTTAGGGATCTCTTGGGGTCGCAATTGATCCGGGATACCAGAAATGTCTTGTTCCATGGTGGTGTCGAAGAATATAGCATTATTAGAAGTATCTAAAAGTGCGACATTGGAGGAATCGTATGAAGAAGGATTAATATCTTGAGCCATATAGTCAAAATATAAAGTCATAAATCTGGATTGAGATTGAAGGTCGACCAACCTCTCGAAATTTTCAATTACTAATGGGTTCATAACTGTGCATCGAATTAGCAACCGGTAAGAGAGATTCCAAAAACGATGTTTCAACGGAAGAATACCCGCTAACACTTCAAGACTCATCGTATGGGTCGACTGCATGCAACCCAAGGCAATACACAAACAACGATATTGTATTCTCTCTAATTTTATAATGTGCGTGTTCGCGGCGGAGCGAAAGCAGAAACAGCCGTACTCAAGAACTGACAATATCGTTGTTTGGTAAAGCCTTAAAAGGTCTCCTGGGTGGGCTCCCCACCAGGTTCCGGTAATCGTACGAAGAAAATTAATCCTCTGTTGGCATTTTCGTGTCAGATACCTAATATGACATATGACAAGCCCAGGTGCATTTAGAGTCGAACCAGACCCCGAGATATTTAGCGACTAAAACCTGAGAGATCGTTTTACCCGTTAGTAGGAGCTGCAGCTGAGCTGGGTTATGCTTCCTAGAAAAAACGACCAACTCAGTTTTCTCCGGAGAGAATTCGATACCCAGCTTAAGAGCCCATTCAGACAAATTGTCTAAGGTATCTTGCAATGGTCCTTGCAGATCGCTAGCCTCGCTACCAGTAATGGATACAACGCTATCGTCTGCAAGTTGCCTTAGCGTGCATGAATTTGCAAGACATTCATCGATGTCATTGACGTAAAAATTATATAAGAGAGGACTTAAACATGAGCCCTGGGGAAGGCCCATGTAACTAATTCGGGAAGTTGTCGAATCGCCATGTGAGAAATACATATGCTTTTCTGACAACAAATTGAGCAAAAATTTATTCAAATATGGTGAAAGTCCCTGCGAATGAAGTTTCGCGCTTAAAACTTCTACAGAGACAGAGTCAAAAGCCCCCTTAATATCCAAGAACGCAGAAGCCATTTGCTCTTTTCGAGCAAATGCGAGTTGAATTTCAGTAGAAAGCAACGCTAGGCAATCGTTCGTCCCTTTGCCCCGGCGAAAGCCAAATTGAGTATCTGAAAGTAACCCGTTTGTTTCGACCCATTTGTCTAACCGTAAGAGGATCATTTTCTCCATTAATTTCCGGAGGCAAGAGAGCATCGCAATCGGCCTATATGAATTGTGATCAGAGGCAGGTTTCCCGGGTTTCCGAATAGCAATGACTTTTACCTCCCTCCAGTCATGCGGAACAATATTTAGCTCAAGAAACTTGTTGAACAATTCCAACAAGCGTCTTTTTGCAGAGTCGGGTAGATTCTTCAACAGGTTGAATTTTATTCTATCTAACCCTGGAGCCTTATTGTTGCACGACAGGAGAGCCATTGAAAATTCCAACATCGAAAATGGAGGCTCTTCCGTAGTTACTATAAACGCGTCGCGAAAGGTTTTCTGTTCCGGTACAGAATCCGGACAGACCTTTTTGGCAAAATCGAGTATCCAGCGATCTGAATACTCCTCACTCTCATTCGAAACGTCACGGTTCCGCATGCGCCTGGCGGTATCCCAAAGAGTGCTCATCGCTGTTTCCCTCGACAACGCGTTTACGAACCGCCGCCAGTACCCGCGTTTTTTCGCCTTTACTAAGCTCTTCATCTGCCTGCCCAGTGCCTCGTACTTTCGTAGTAGGTTGACAGTGCCGTACTCCCGGTAGTCCTTATACGCCGCGGACCTTCGCGCGTACAGCTCAGAGCACTCTTTGTCCCACCATTTGTTGGAAGGGCGTTGTCTAATCGTTACCCCGGGTATCGGTTTCGTCTGACCTTGCGTCGCGGCGTCGATTATCAAGCCAGCTAAGAACGCGTATTCTTCCTCCGGAGGAAGTTCCTCGTGAGTCTCGATAGATTCCGCTGTAATAGACTCATACCGCTTTCAATCAATATTACGTGTAAGGTCGTAGGAAATATTGATTGGGTTCGGGGGAGTTGAACCATTAGCAATTGATATAACGATTGGGAGATGATCACTACCGTGGGGATCGTTGATTACTTTCCACTGGCAATCTAACGCAAGTGATGTCGAGCAGAGGGATAGGTCAAGCACGCTTTCACGTGCTGGAGGATTAGGTACACGTGTCGCTTCCCCAGTATTCAAAAGTGTCATATTGAAGTCGTCGATCAAGTTACAAATTAAAGAAGATCGGTTGTCGTCGTACAGCGACCCCCATAGCGAACAGTGAGAGTTAAAATCTCCCAAAATCAAAAAAGGTGCGGGAAGCAATTCTGCTATATCAAGGAGTTGCTCCTGTTCAATCCGCGCGGATGGGGGAATATATAACGAAACAAGGCAAAGGTCTTTTCCATTCATATTCGTTTGAATGGCAACAACTTCAATATTCGAGATCGAGGGGAGGTCGATTCTGAAAAAAGAATAGCACTTTTTGATCCCTAAAAGTACCCCTCCACCGTGTGAGTCTCGATATCGACGAATGATGTAAAAATCGTGGAAATTAAGTTGGTCATTTGAATTGAGAAAAGTTTCACAAAGCGCGAACGCATCACAATTGTATGTGTTTATCAAATGTGAAAATAAATCAAATTTGGGGATGATACTTCTGCAGTTCCACTGTAACACAGTGACAGAATTCCTAACCTCTTTTAACGTATCAGTCATCGAAAGATACGATAGCTGAAATGAGGGGCCAAGTTGCTGTGAGTTGCTTCAAAAAGGTTTTCACTGTTGGGAGAAGGGCAAGAAGAATGTTTTGAAGGGGATCTGGTATGTTGAATGTTTTAAATATCCAGTCCACAATATCAGAGAATTTTATGAACCCTGTTTCTTTTATGTCTTCTGATCGAGAAATGGGTGCACGAGGGGTTTTTGGTGCCCCAGGAAGCGGTGGGTACTCCTGGTTTGATTTGAAATTAAAACCGGGGGGTACTTGCTTCAGTTTTTCTTCACCGCTTCCTTTTTGTGTTGTCTTATTGGTCATTCCGCTAGGGGTTATCTTACGACCTTTACGAGTAAGATTAGGAGAGTTGAGCATTCTCCTCTTCCTAGATCCCTCTGGCAAGGCATAGGAACACCCTTCGACGGGATCGTCAGATGTACCCTCATCGGTTGGCAAAAAGGAAAAGATGTTTCCTGTCGAGGGTGGCTCAGCCCTCTTAACCATTTCTGCAAAAGAGCGCTTTGATCGTTCCTTAAGGGAACGCTTAATTTTTTCCTCGCGCTGTTTGTACGCGGGACATGCCGGAAGGTCATGCCGAGTTCCCTCGCAATAAAGACACTTTTCAGTATCCCCACTGCAAGCGTTCTCAGCATGATTGCCTCCGCACTTGCTACAGCGTGCCTTGTTGCAGCAGTAGGTGGCTGTGTGACCTAACTGCTTACAGTTTTGGCAATGCATGACCCGCGGTACGAACAGGCGTACAGGTAGACGAACCCTGTCCAAGCGGACGTAGTTCGGCAGCGCGGATCCGGCGAATGTTACTCGGAAGGAATCCGAAGGGAGGAATTTCTTCTACCCTTCTTCGATGGATACTGAATGCAATTGCTTGCAATCCAGTATCTTTACACTTTGCATCAAGGGGTTTTTAAAACAGCCAACTCCATGACGCAAAATGTCATCGACAGTGAGATTCCCCTCGGTAACCACACCGTCGATTTCTACATCCTTGGCAGGGATGTACACGCGATACTCTCTCGTGAAGAGCTCGTAGCCAGCAATTTCGTTTGCTTGCTTCAAGCTACTCACGACAACTCGCAGTTTGTTCGGCCTCACCTTCGTAATCTCGGTTACGGCCGAAAAATGTTTTGCTAGGTCTTTGCCAATTTGAATAATATTCAATGGCTTCTTTATGGGCCGGAAAAAAAACAACGTAGGGACCGCCAGCGGCATCTGGGTAAGCTTTTACCCGTACTTTCGGTACTCTTGGTACAGGACTTGGCAAAGGGGAGGGCACAGGGGAAGGTAGGGGTGAGCTGATGGGAGAAATTTCAATTTCTTCCCCGTTTGTTTCCACCTCCAGGAAAAGTTGCACCTGCATGTCGTCCATTTTGCGGGAGCGTTACGCTCTACCGCACACAAACGATAAATATTCGAATATGGGGGGGGGGTTTCAAGTAGTTGATGTTAAATTTTAAAAACAATTTTTCAATCTACAATGGATCAAATAAAAAAAAGACAGTAATAATAATACTAATAACAATAGTAATAATGATAATAATAATAATTATAGTAATAATATTAATAATAACAATAATAATATCAATAATAATATTAATAATAATATTATAACATAGTAATAATATTGATAATAATAGTAAAAATTCTAAAGGTAATACGTCACCGAACGTCTAAGTCACGACCTCACGGCTGATAGTAGAATTAATCGAGCGTCTCCGCAGAACAAACAATGACGATCCAGCTTCGTGTTGAGACGCAGTGGCCGTGTCCTACACGCGACCTTGTAGATGCCACTTGTAGTTGACTTCCACTCGCTCGATCGTATGATGGTCCGTGCTGCTAGCGGGGTA